>NC_087343.1:82307500-82435000 GCF_030014295.1 Loxodonta africana | reverse complement strand
CCCCTGGTGAACTCGAGCAGCCATCGCCCCTCAGTGTCCCTCTTTCTGTGTATATCTGTCTGTCTGGGTGTATCCATTACGTATGTGCTGTGGACAGGGGTTTTGTGTGTCTAATATCACAAATCATTGACCTTAGCAGCATGTTATCAGGAGAATATTTGCTGAAGACATGGGCAGAAGCTGAGCCATGGGTGTGGTGTATGGCATGTTAGCGACTGGAAAAAAGGGATTAAGAGAAGTCTTAAAATTAGAACATAATCCAAGCGATTTCTCAATGAAACTATCTAAAATTATCTAAACAAACTGCAGTGTAGAAATCCCTGTCTATTTAAACAGATTATTCATACTAACATAGACAAAACTAATTTATGTAACTTCAACACAGAATTTAGGGGTTCTCCCTCAAAAGTTGGACCTCTAGTACTTCCTGATATTTGGGGGATCATTTTCTATGTGTTACCTGGTCTACCAACTCTGGCTTTCTTCCTGATGCTGCAATGAGGATTTGCAGAGTTATTTAACAAAGTGAAACCTGAGTCTGGAATGTTAGCTGCTATTATTAAAAAAGCTCTATCACCGAAATGCCCTTAAAGAATGCATTTTATGTGTTTAACGTTTTTGTTTTCTTGTGTGGTCTCTGTGAAAGGTATTTAAAGCAAACTATAAACAAAGAAATATTGATATGGAAACCATTCAGTACTGTGCACAGCTATTTTCATATAAGAAAAACATTTTTGAGTTTGTTTTTTAGACATCTATTCCCCCTACTGGTGATATTTATTGTTATTTAGCTACACACACAAAAAAAAAAACTCATGTTCAAATAGTAGAAAGAGAAGATAGAGCCTGACTTAGTTGCTCGAATATCCCAGTGATTTGATTGCTTTTGTGACAAATTCTTAAATTGTGGGCTTTCAGCCCCAGTGCTAAGAAGGTAGTGTTACTTTGAAAAGTTGTCCAAATGTATACTTCGGAGCTCTGGAGTGCGTATTCCGATGTCACCTCAGGCTCTGCAATTTGGAATGTCTTTATTGATGGTGGGTTCCCATTGCCACCGAAGGCATTCCTACTCATAGCAACCCTATAGGACAAAGTAGAACTGTCTCCATAGGGTTTCCAAGGCTGTAAACTTTATGGAAGCAGATTGCCATATCTTTCTTCCATGGAGTAGCTGTTGGTCGGGTTTGAACTACTGACCTTTCGGTTAGCAGCCAAGTGCTTACCTACTGCCACACCAGGGCTCCTTGATGATGGGCTATATCCCCTTTGTTTACCTGGATAGCAGAAGTTGGAGATTGAAGGAACCTCAGGCTTTTCTGTCCTTGAAAACTGCCTGCCCAGGTCTAGCCTTATCACTAAGCACCCAGAGTGGGAAATAGTGTATTTTAAAAGGGCCTGTTGGGAGGTAGTTATGTATAATAGCTGCCTTTAGTCTCCACTGAGACATCTCTTCTACCTAGGAAGCCTCCTGGTGTTTCTCCACCTCTCCCAGGGCTGGGTCACTGCCCCTTCTAGGTGCACCCATAGCCCTTGTCCTTTTACTGCTACACATTGCATTCTAATGTCCTGATTGTTTGGCCATCTCCCTGACTCATTCGTACACGTCATCAGGATAGGACTGGCCCATAGTGAGTGATCTACACAGTATAGACACTGCCATGACACCTTTGCCCTCCCTCCAGATGCCAAATGCCTGGTGTCCAAAAGCTCTAGAAAGCAAGAGGGTGGAGGGCAGGGTTACCTCATTCCAGAGTTCCAGGGGGTTCAATTGCTGACCATGTGAATGATGCCTCTGAGGTGCACTGTACACAGCCTGCACAGCCATCTGCAGTGCCCCTAGGTGAGGGCCAGGCTCTGCTCCTAAAGGCTGAATGGGTGACAGGGAGGAAGGCGTGGAGCTAACGGCTCCCCAGCATCTACCATGGGCCAAGCACTATGCCAAGGGGCAGCTTCCGCATACGTTCTCTCACTGAATGCCCAAGCCCGCCCGTCTCCTGCTGGAGGGAGCTGAGGGAAGCAGGAGACGGGGGCACCTGCATCTAAGAAGTTTGGGGTCTGGATAACTGAGTGCAGACCATACACTCCACACACTCCGGACAGTGCCGCATTCTCGTCTGCCCTCCCCAGGGCTCACAGACCTTCTCACTGACCTTATTACCGTTAATTTACTATTTCAGAGCTCTGAAAAGTATTTGGGAATTCTATAAATAATTCAAATCAAGGTTTCATTATTATTACTATTATTAAAACTACAACTAAAACATCTGCAGCAGAGCTTGTTGAGAGAGGGAAAAATCTAGCAGGACCCTTCTTCTGCCAACCCTCATGATGCCCCAGTGCCCCACTACTGGGAAATGAAGAAAAGGGAACAGGATGTAAGAGAAAGAGGCTGAAAAGCCACTTGTAGCAGCACATGCACCAGGTCCGTGGCTGCTGCTTTTCCCACAATGGGAAGGTAGCACCCCTTCCTACTCAAGGCTATCAAGAAAGAACAGGCTAAAAAATGGCAGGCGGTGGAAGGGAAAGGAAAGCAAAAAATCTCCAAAGAGATTTGCATGTGTTTGGATGGAAGAGAAGAGCCCATAGAAGAACCCGGGGGATAATGACGCACCCCAGGCCCAGAATAGGAAAAGGTATTTACACCTTCCTCAGGAGCAAGATTGCTGGGGTTTGCTTCTTTCATTTAGATAAGGAGTGTTTAATGGACTAGAGCCTAAAGTTGATACATACCTGACCGGTTTCTTAGGAGAAAGATCCCTGCCTGTGACGCTTGCCCTCATAGTGCACCAAAGGCCCAGGAGAGCCTGGTCAGGGGCTCATGTGGCTGTGGCTACCCAGTCTGCCTGTCCTCAGCAGGGTTTCTGAAGCAGAATTTACCTCATCCCCCTCTGGAGCCAGCAGAGCCCCATTCCACCAACTGCCTCAACCCTAACAACAGCAGAGAAGTGCCCTTTCTGTTTTTGACAGAGGACAGCTCTCCACATGGCACCTGTGAGCCTCTGTTTCCTGGTCCGTACGTTGGAAGGGCAATAGTAAGTCTTCCTTCACGAGGTTGATAAAAAGATGCTTTAAAAGCCACGATGCCACATGCAGTGGACTAGTGACCGCCAGGGTAGCTGATGCCAAGCAGGAAGTCCCACTTCTTTGCCCTTCAGGTCCTACATCTTTATGTGACCAGCATAGACTGCTCCTGCTGTCCTGCCTCAGTGGGAGGCCCCACCTGACCAGATGATGTTTAAGGTTTTCCTTCCTGATTAACATTCTGGAGCCCTAAGAAAGCAGAACCCTAAGAAAGCCTGGGATACCCCCATCCTCTTAAGTTCCAGCCATCCACAGAAAACTTTCTACAGTGACAAAGAGCTCTCTTCTAACAGGATTTCTGGAATAATGGACTCCTTTAACAAGAGTAATACAATGAGCAAAGTGTTCATGAATCTGAAATAATGTGTTAAATTTCATATGGCCTTTTAAAATTAAGGGAAAGGGAGAGTTGAGCCAAATGAACAGTGGCCATTATGAGCTTAAAAGACTTGAGAAATTGCTCCATTAAGTTTAGTAAATATTTGCTGAACATCTGCTCCTTGCCAGGCACAGTGCTAGGCACTGGGGACACCAGGATGAATAAGACAGTCTCGACTATTTGAAAAAAATCAAGATCTAGCTGACATATAACAGGGTCATTTAAAAATGCTGTAGAAGGGCAATGACAAAGATATGCTCAGTGTAGTATGGGGCCCCACCCAGCCTGGGAGGATTCAGGAAAGGTTTCTTATAGGAAGGATGTCTGAACTGACTCTAAAAGAAGTACAGCACTTCAGGGCCTTTTGCTAAACCCAAAGTGCTACAAGGCTTTCCAGTTTCAGCATGCTCCCCTGTCTCAACCTCTACTGTTGAGGTTGGAATTTACTGGCTCTTTTTTTCCAGGATAGAGAATACCATTGGCTAACAAAAAGCCCTTTGGGACCAGAGGAGGAAGGCCAAACTCTCTTAATTCCTTTCCATTTATTGTGTACATTGGCATAGGTTTGGGTTAGGTTTAGGATATTCAGGCTCAGATTTTAAATATCCTGAAATACACTCTGCTGAAGGAAAAGCTGACTTATATCATTGATTAGGATCATTTGTGGGCTTACACCCGACTTTTTGAATTAGACTAGCCTTGTCACCAAAGTAACCCCTTCAAAGCTCATAATTATAGCAGCTAGGAATGGAAACCCTGGTGGTGTGGCTGCTAACCAAGAGGTTGGCAGTTCAAATCTGCCAGGCACTCCTTGGAAACTCTGTGGGGCAGTTCTACTCTGTCTTATAGGGTCGCTATGAGTCGGAATTGACTCGACGGCAGTGGGTTTGGTTTTTTGGTTTTTAGGAATGGAAGGAAGAAGAGAAATGCCAAAGGGACTCTGGCAGGATTAAAGAGTTAGGCTGAGATCTTTGGTGAACCGTATTCAATGTTTGAAGTCTGCACTTCTTTGCTCTCCATGAGGTGGCTCAAATTTATAAAATTTCCAGATGAAATTTAACTCTTTTTAAACAAAAGCTTTAGGAAAATGACACTGTAGAGCTACTTGTTGTTGTTGTTAGGTGCCGTGGGGTCGGTTCCGACTCGTAGCGACCCTATGCACAACAGAACGAAACTCTGCCCGGTCATGCGCCATCCTTATGTAGAGCTACTACATATAGATATTCATTGTTGTTGTGTTGTTACGTGCCATTGAGTCAATTGCAACTCATAGTGACCCCATGCGACAGAGCAGAATTGCCCCATAGGGTTTTCTAGGCTGTAATCTTTATGGAAGAGTATCACTAGGTCTTTCTCCCCCAAAACCATAAGGTAAGTTCGAACCGCCAACCTTTTGGTTAGCAGCTGAGTGCTTAACTGTTGTGCCACCAGGGCTCCTTAGATATTCATTTAAACCCATTGCAATCAAGTCGACTCTGACTCATAGCGACCCTATCAGAGTAGAACTGCCCCACAGGATTTCCATGGAGTGCCTGGTGGATTCGAACTGCCAACCTCTTGGTTAGCAGCTGCAGCTCTTACCCACCACACCACCAAGGTTTCCATAGGTATTCATTAAGTACCAATATTTGCTTTCCCATATTTTAGAAAACAGGAAATGCATAGATGTCATTGAGGTTGTCGAAAGAGAGAAGAAGGTGACCTTGTCTGTTCCAGACAAGATCTTAGGACACTGAAGAGATGGGGTGAATTGTGAGCTTCTAGAAGAGGAAAAGCCTCTACAACCCAGTACAAGTCACAACAAACAAAGAATGTTTCTTTCTGGGCAAAAATGTAATAGGCTTTATTAGTCTGGAATCAGGGAGGGACTTACCAAGGCTTGGGAGCCCCTGGGTGGTGTAAATCATTAACGTGTTAGGCTGCTAACCAAAAGATTGGAGATTCAAGTCCACCAAGAGGTGCACTGGAAGAAAGGCCGAGTGATCTACTTCTGAAAAATCAGCCATTAAAAACCCTATGGAGCAAGCTCTACTCTGACACGCGTGGAGTTGCCAGGAGTCAGAGTGGACTCGATGGCAACTGGACAGGTTACCAAGGCTTGCCTCTTATCCTGTGGCTATGACAGAAAGCAATGGGTGCAATCCTGGGGCCATTAGGAGGATTAGTAATCAGCTGAATGACCATCCTGCAAGTATACCTGTCATCTTGGAAGTAGTTTTGTAGTATTAGACCCTAGCAAACTGCTTTGCATCTTTTTGGAGCAAGACAGGGAGAAAGAGAAAATGAGGAGAGAGGAAAAGGAGTAAGAGCTAGTTAGCCGCTGTGATCTTAACTCTGTTCTGTTCGGCATTTATAACAATTTGGAAGATGGTATAGAGACCGTGATCATCAAAATTGCAGAAGATGGCAATCAGGAAGAGAACTGGGATGCAACAAGTTCTTGCTAAGAGTAAGATAATGGGCTAAATATAACTAGATGAACTGTAACTAGGGATGGCTGTGAGCTTCTACCCATGCGTCCAGAAAATCAATTGTGCAAGTTAAGATGAAAGAGACATGAATTAGCTGTAACACTTATAAAAAAACAGATAAAAATCCCAAAAGGTAAGTGTTTGAATTGACTGTAAACTCGATGGCAATGGGGCCATTTAATCTAATGGGATCTTGAGCTAGAATGAGGGAGTTACTTTGAACTACTCAGACCACATCTGGGAAATCCTGTCCAGTTTGGGCTTTGTGTTCTAAGAAGGGTATAGACAAAATGGAATGTGTCCCGAGGAATAATCAGGATAGTGAAAGCCCAAGTGTCTTGCTGGAAAAAAGAAGACAGGAAGGACGTGAGTACTGTCTCCAAATGCTTGAAAAAATTAGATTTGGGACAGAGGCAAATCTGGGATTGATCTAAGGAAGAACTTTCTAACAAACCTGTTGCAAGATAAAAATGGGCCACTTTGAGAGGGAATGGCATTCCTCTCTACTGGAAGTGTTTTAACACGGGCTGAGGGCTACCGCAGCGGAATGAGATAGAGGGGGCTCCCTTTATAGGCTTCTTTATACGCTTTTGGAGCAATTACTATGTGCCGGGCACCATGCTAAGGCACTAGGGATGCCAAGACAGAGTACTTTCCATAAATAAGATAGATCAACATCACAGCTCAACAAGATGTGTACAGTCCTAGATATGTGACAAACAAGTACAATAAGTGAGAAAAAGGGAGTTAGTTACAAACTCTTCCGCTCAAGAGAAGATGAATTCTGAGCCAGGGACAGCAGAGGGAAGAGTGGTGCATCCACCTGAGGAAGTTCCTGAGTGCGGTGGAAGATAAGGCTACAGAGATATGCTGGGGCTGGTTGTCAGGGGCTTTGTGTGTTGTGATAAGGAGCTCACTCTCTCCCCTAGAAGAGGAAGGGAGGGAACTGGCAGAGACTACTTAATACAGAGATTTAGGAAAATAATGCTAGTGACAGCTGGCGAAGATAGACTGGACTCAGGAGAAACCAGTGACAGGGAGACTGGTTAGTCATTTCCAGTCCTGAATGTCCTTGATCTCACGGCTTGATAGTAAATGTGAATTTTTTTTTAATAAAAAATGCTTCTAAGGTGGTTAATGAGAAGAGGGAAGCTCTGTGTTTGGGCAGAAAGGAGCTGTTTGTGCCTATCCATGAAGATTAGTGGAAGAGACCTGAGTAGGTCTGGCCACGTGATCCCAGGTCATGAAGACTGGGCCCAGAGCTAGGTCAGATCTGACCAGGCATATCTTCCAAGAAGAATAGCAACACAGAGCTGCTAAACACTGTCCATCGGCGTTGGGCAAACAATTCTGTGCTTGTGCTGAATGTAAATTCAGAGAATTAAAGATAAATTGATAGAAGGTCTTCCAGCCTCTGAAGCTCTCAAAGACACGAACACCTGAGAAAAAGAAAAGCTACTCCTGATATTGGGAGCTGACCTGATGCTCACAACTAGGCCTTGGGGTTCTCTTGTTGAATGTTGAAACTTTCACAGAACACCAGCACCAAACAAGGCCACTCGGTGAACATGATGGACTGAACTAAAACAGGACCACTCAATAATCATGAACTCAAACAAATACAAAAACATTGTCCAAACCACAACGATGATCGAACATTCACTTATCTGGCTAATGTGAGTGACTGTTGTTTCTTTACCAATTACATCTTTAGTCTGATTTCATTCTTCTCATCTTCTAGATAAGATTTATTAAAATACCTGATAAAAGATTTATCCCACTTCCTGATGGCATCTAATGCAAAGCAAAGCCCAATTTCTTTGAACTCTCTCCCAAATCACCTAACACAAACCCAAATCCTATAGCAAGCCCTTTCTAACCCCCTCTTACTGTGATGCCTCATGGTTCAACTTGGTCTGCATTCTCCTTCATTGCAATATGTCAACAAATTCATTTGTTCCTGGTGGTCTTTGACTGGAGGCATTGACACATTACATTATATTGTACCTCTAGCTTTCTTCTCAGGGGTTCAAAGTGTCTCCGAGGTTTACAAGTGAAATGTTATACACCACTAGGAATAGTGGACTAGGACTTGTGCTTGCCCCCTTTGTCCAACTGATACATTCCCAGAACCAGTTCAAATGCCAGCAGCCTCTGTGAAGATGCCTAATATCTCTCCCTTGCAATGATCCAACCTTCAGAACCCTATATACATCATTCAGATTTCTCTTGACAAATTTTTCACAGTGTTATAAATATTTTTTAAGCACTCCCAGTATATTGTAAACTCACTGAGGGCAAGGACTGTCTTATTCATCTTTTTATCCTCGGTGTCTAATATAGTAAAATGTAGATACTGTTCAGTAAAAGCTAATTAAATAAATAAATGAGCAAATGAAATAATGAAATGTTATACTTGGAAGGGACCTAAACCATCACCTGGCCAGGGTTCTCAAACTCAAGTGCCTAGTGAGGCCCAGTAGGTGGTAGGAGGGAGAGCCCTGTGGCCTTCTGGGGAGTACATGCTCTATCAGTCCCAGTGGGTTGTTGCCAGGAAGGAATATGGGTACACTGTTGCAAGATCTTCTCGGTTTTAAAGAAACCCAGGTATCTCCCAATTTTTAGGTGTTTTAAAACTCTGAGTGAGCCTAATAAAATATGTCTGTGGGCCAGATTTGGCTTCTGCGCCACCAATTTGTAATTTATGAATTTGGCCAACCCCTAATTATATAGTGTCCCTACATAAGGACAGTATGGTACAGAGAGATTAGGGACATCCCTGAGGGCAGCTCAGCCATCAGTGACAGAATAGACTCAAACCCGTCTTTTTTTTTTATCGCTTTAAGTGAAAGTTTACAATTCAAGTCAGTTTCCCATACAAAAACTTACACACACATTGTTATGTGACCCTAGTTGTTCTTCCTGCAATGTGACAGCACACTCCTTCTCTCCACCCTGTATTCCCATGTCTATTCAACCAGCTCCTGTCCCCCTCTGCCTTCTTATCTCACCTCCAGACAGGGGCTGCCCACATAGTCTCGTGTCTGTTTGAGCTAAGAAGCACCCTCCTCACTAGTATCATTTTATGTCGTATAGTCCAGTCTAATGTTTGTCTGAAGAGTTGGCTTCAAGAATGGTTTTAGTTTTGGGTACCAGAGAGTCCAGGGCCATCACCTCTGAGGTCCCTCCAGTCTCAGTCAGGCCATTAAGTCTGGTCTTTGTGCTAGAATTTGAGGTCTGCATCCCACTTTCTCCTGCTCCACCAGGGATTCCCTGTTGTGTTCCCTGTCAGGGCACTCATTGTTGGTAGCCGGGCCCCATTTAAACCCAGATCTTAAGAATCACAACCCAAATTAGTATCTACTGATCATGTTCTGAGGGTAGGGCATGTAAACCTTAAACTCCTACTCAAACAAAAGTAGGGGTGTTTGGGGTGAGGGAAAACCGCTAAAAATCTTAGAGAGAAAGGATCTAGACTTTGCTAACCGTTCCATATGCAAGAAAATATTTCCGAGCAAGTCCTAAGTATTTGCTTCCCTTTCCCAATACTGCATCTATGTTTCCTTCTACATATATGTATATATATATACTTAAATTTAACCTTTATTTTTGTCAGTGCAATACAAGTAACTGTATAAAATTTAAAATTATACCAAACGGCTTATAATGAAATTAGCTCTCCTGAGTCCCACATCTCATAACTCCTCAGTCTTGTTCCCTTGATCCAACTACTTCCAACTCTTAGCTGATTCTTCTTCCATATTTCCCTAATAAAATGCTTATACTTCTATGTCTTAGTTTTTCCATTTTAGGTATTATCTATTGATTTCATACAATGGACAAGGAGGATTTAGCTCTCTTATATCTCCTTTCCAATTTCCCCCTTCCTGGTACTACTTTTTTGTTTTCCCTAAAGTTAATAATTTCCTTATCTATTATCTACTGTTGTATAACCAATTGCTTTAAAAGTTATTACTTGCTTAAAACACTAATAAACTTTTTTCTATCTCTTAGAGTGTCTGTGGGTCAAGAAATTGGGAGAAGCTTGGCTGGGTGGTTCTAGTTCAGGGTCTCTCATGAAATCACAATCAAGATGTCAGCTGGGGCAGCAGTCATCTGAAGGCTTGACTGAGGCTGAAAGATCTGCTTTCAATGTGGCTCACTTATATGGTGCTGGTTGTTACTGCCATCGAGTTGATTCCGACTCATAGTGACCCTACAGGACAGAGTAGGACTGCCCCATAGAATTTCCAAGGAGTGCCTGGCAGATTCAAACTGCCGACTTTTTGGTTAGCAGCCATAACACTTAACCACTACGCCACCAGGGTTTCCGCTGGTTGTTAGTAAGAGGTTAACATGGCCTCTCACCCCCTGAGAGAGCAGTAACGAAGATCAAGGCAAAAGCCACAATGTCTTTTATGATTAACCTCAGAAGTCACACACTATCATTTCTGCAATAGCCTATTCAGTGTGGGAGGGTACTATACATGAGCACGAATACAAGAGACGAAGATCATTTATGACCACCTTGGAGGTCAGCTACTATATCTTGTTCTTTTCTATACTTGGTTTTATTTGTATAAAACAGTAAATACGCTCTTATTACATTCAGTCACATTGACAATAATTTCTCAGCCTAATTTTTTCTTTTTTTAAAACATCTTTCCTTCTCTTCCTTCCTGTATTAGATCCTCTGTTTTCTGGATTCCACGTTCTCTTTCCTGATTTGCTCCTTCATTTTACTGAGATATATCCTCAACCTGAGGGTGGCTTTCTGGAAAAGAGTAATGGGAGGTAAATTGTTTGAGATTTCCTATGTCTTGATTTGTGGTTGACTGATTGTTTGGCTGAGTATAGAATTCTAGTTTAAGGAAAATTTTACTTCAGAATTTTGAAGATTTTGCTGAACTGTCTTCTAGCTTCCCACGCTATTGATAATTCCAAAGAAATTCTAATTCCTGAGCATTTGTAACCTAATTTTCACCCCTTCTGGAAGCTCTTGGAGATCTTTCTTTTTTTCTTGGTGTCCATAAATTTCATGGTGTTACACCCTGTTGAAGGTCTTTTTAAATACATGTTTCTCCTGTTTCAATCTAGTAACATATATCCTTCTGCTCTAGGACATTTTCTTGTATTGTTTCTTTGATAACTTTCTTCCCTTCATTTTCTCTGTTATCTACTTCTTAGATTCTTGATAGTTGGGTCTTCTAATTTTCTTCTTTTTTTTTTTTTCTTCTTGTTTTCTATCTCTTTACGATTGGTTTCCTTGGGGGTTTCCTCAACTGTATTTTATAGCCCTTCTATTGAAGCTTTTACTTCTGCTATCATACTTCTAAATTCCCAGAGTTTTTTCTTATTCTATGAATGTTCTTTTCCTAAATTTCCTCCTGCTCTTGTTCCATGACTTCAACATAATCTAGTAAAAAAAAAAAAAAATCTAGTATCTCCTATTAATTACTGTTTGTTTGCTTGAAGTTACTTTTGCTCTCTATTTTCTCTGAGTTCCTTTTTGACTCTGTGTGTTTGTTTTAATCTTACTTTTTTCATTAGAAGCTTTCATCAGATGTCTGATGGGTCTTGGTTTTCTGATCATACTTAAAAGTGTGGTATTAAAATAAATAAGTAAGCAAATCACTAAAATTCTGATTATAAGTTCTTTGTGAACGGTGGGGCTTCTTGAGTGTTGGGCTTTGCTATATGGCAATCAGGTACGGACCCAGCTATTGTTCTTGGGGGATCTCTGATGGTCAATGTCTACAGCCAATTTTAAAGGAGCAGAATCCTCCAGACAGCCCACTGATAGGTAAAATTTTGGTTCCCAGTGTTCTGAGAGCCAAAAAGAGGAAGAATGTTGGTGGACTCACTATTCAGTATATAGATTTTCTCTTCATTCCCTGTTCCTAACACTCTGCCTTATCTTACCCCCATTTGTGACTGGTACCCTCAAATACTTTCTGGTTCAATATCTCCAAAGCGAAATCTCTATTCTTTCTTCTAAGGAGGTGGGGTTTGAGGAGATTCATTTGTCTTTATGTTGGTTTCCCCCACTACAGGCTCATCTCAGTTCTTTGAGGTCTACTAAGTCATTTACTACTTGTCCTTTGCATTTTAGTGCCCAAAATTTTGTATGTATGTCTCCTCTGCTGTCATCTCCTCTTTTGTTCTCTGCCTTTTTTGGTTGATGCCTTCTTTATTCCTTTACCATCATTTTAGAGGATCTTCAATGAAGAGCAGAGATAAATGCATATGTTTAATCCACAACATGTGACTGAAAATCTCCCTAGGAAATTTAGATTTGACTTTTCATGCCTGTTAATCCAAGCCTCATCTTGACTAGGCAGAAGCATGGACAGTGATCAATCTGGCCCATTCCATGTTGTTAACAAGCAGTCTTACTGATGTGTTCCACAGACTCAAAAAAAGGAAAGAGAAAATCAAGAGTTTCCTCTTGATTAACATTATTTGTATGGAAATATACCTGATCTATCTGTGACTAGTCCAGTACTGAACAAGTGATGTTCTAATACTTCTCATTGTGTTTCTCAATTTTGTGAAAAGACTCTTGTGTCAACAGTTTAAATATTTTAAGCCTAGTCTAATTTCTTTTCAATTGTATACCTATTCACACAGCCGAGCTACACTTACCAATCTGTGCAACGATATCTACATGAGCATAATGCTACTTGGATTGAATCATAAGGGAATCTGTACCATTCTTGATGAAGTCAATGTCTAGTATTATCAGTAATAATGGATGTGTGGTATATACCACCAGATTGAGCCCCAGAAAAAGAATTTCTGTTACTGAAATTATGGCAGTAGCAGTGAGGGTGGCAGCATGGTGATGGAGACGTGGTGGTGGTAACAGTGATCAGAATGATAGTATTAAGATAGCAGCAATTGAGAGGCATTTTTGCAGTTAAATTCCATTTATTTCCTTATTATAATTTTGTTCCTCATTACACAATCTGTAACATTTGGGATAAGCCACCACCAATAAAGACATATCCACAATTCTGGGTGCCCATTTGTCGTCCTGCCTAAACTTCTAATGGTTCTCATGGAGTTATACATTAAGAAAATCAGATCAACTACATGCTGTGACTGAAAGGTGACACAGCTATTTTTCATGGTGGTCCCTTCACTCTACAGAAAAATGAGGTTTGGCTCATTTGAACTGAAAGTGACAATTACGTAACAGCCACATTAATTTATCAGTGGATTAATGTCTATGTTCCAGGGCGTGGTACTGGGAGTTCTAAGCCAAAAAAACGAAACCAACTACCATCAAGTCAATGCCAATTCATAGCGACCCAGAGTACAACTGCCCCATAGGTTTTCCAAGGAGCAGCTGTGGATTCAAATTGCGGACCTTTTGGTTAGCAGCTGAATGCTTAATCTCTGCGCCACCAGACTTCCAAGGGACACAAAAGTCCTGTATTCTCAAGGAACTTACCAACAGTACTGAGCAATATAGGGCAAGCTTCCAAGGGGTACGATGGGTTTAAAAGAGGAAGAAATTAGACTAGGGAGCAACGACTATGCTGGGACATTCTGATTGCACTTTGTCTTTTTCCTAGTCACAGGATTTAGCGCATGGCATAGTTACTTGCTTACTACATGGCTGTCTTCCCCATTAATGAGGCCCAGTTTATTCACCTCTGTCTCTTCCACAATTTACACAATGCCTGGCACACTCAATAAATGTTTATTGGCTGAAAGAATGAATAAGTGAATGAATTTACAAAGAGGTAGGAGGTAGGCTAAATCTTGAATAACTCGTAAGAAACAGATGGACAAATGCCTTAGGGTTCTCTAGACAAACAGAACCAGTGAGACAAATCTATATCTATCGAGAGATCGATTGATTGATTTACTTCAAATTATGGGCAAGATTCAAAGAATGGGGATTTACAGAACACTTAATTGTTATCATGCAGAACCTGTACATAGTCCAAGAGACACTTGTTTGAACAGAACAAGGGGATACTGCATGGTTTAAAATCAGGGAAGGTATGCATCAGGGTTGTATCCTTTCACCATACCTATTCAATCTGTAGGCTGAGTAAATTATCCAAGAAGCTGGACTATATGAAGAAGAATGTGGCATCAGGGTTTAAGGAAGACTCATTAGCAACCTGCAATATGCACATGACACAATTTTGTTTGCTGAAAGCAAAGAGGACTTGAAGCACTTACTGTTGAACATCAAAGATTACAGCCTTCTGTATGGATTACACCTCAACGTAAAGAAAACAAAAATCCTGACAACTGGACCGATAAGCAACATTACGATAAAAGGAGAAGAAATTGAAGTTGTCAAGGGTTTTGTTTTACTTGGATCTGCAATCAAAGCACATGGAAGCAGCAGTTTAGAAACCAAATAACATATGGATTACATTGGTTAAATCTGCTGCAAAAGACCTCTCTTAATTGTTAAAAGCAAAGATGTCACTTTAAGGATTAATGTGTGACTGACCCAAGCCACAGGTATTTTCAATTGCCTCATGTGCATGTGAAAGCTGGACAATGAATAAGGAAGAGTGAAGAAGAATTGATGCCTTTGAATTATGGTGTTGGTGAAGAATATTGAACCAACCATGGGCTGCCAGAAGAATGAACAAATTTGTCTTGGAAGAAGTACAGCCAGAATGCTCCTTAGAAGCATCTCATGTACTTAGGACATCTTATCAGGAGGGACAAGTCCCTGGAGAAGGATATCATGCTTGGTAAAGTAGAGGGTTAATGAAAAAGAGGAAGACCCTCAATAAGATGGATTGACACAGTGACTGCAACAATGGACTCAAACAGCAACAACTGTGAGAATGGTGCTGAACGAAACCACAGATGTTTTGTTCTGTTGTACATGGGGTCACTGTGAGTTGAAACCGACTCAATGGCACCTAACAACAACAATCTATAGAGAGAGAGAGAGAGATCAATTAGTTGGTTTACTTCAAAGGATTGGCTTATGCAATTGTAGCAGCTGGAAAGTCCAAAATCCATAGGTCGGATGGCAGGCTGGAGACTTCTGCAGGCTTGCATCCCAAGTTCCGTAGGTCAGGCAACAGGAAGAGTACAGAGTCAAGAGGAAGAGTGAGTTCTGCCAAAATGTCTATTTATACTCTGAAGGCAGACCACACCCTAAGGAGCTCCCCTTTCATCTAATTGATTAGTCATGTTACATTAGATTGTATATGGAAAGTGATTACATTATATTATTAGATTACATCACGTGTGGAACAGCAACTAGTCTAGTGTTTGGCAAAACCACTGGGAGCCATAGCCTAGCCAAGCTGGCACACAAAACCGTCACAGCAAACAAAGGCAGGAGGGTGTTTCCAGCACAGGAAACTTTAACTAAAATATGTAAAGGGTGTTCTGAAATGAATCTCACTGCAGTAACAAGGCTTGGTGGGTGAGTAGTGGGAGATAGTCTGGAAAAGAAGGCTGGAACCAAGTTGATGAAGAATTTGAAGACCAGTTTATGGAGTTTGGGCTTTATCCTTTAGAAAAGGGTAGGTAAGCCATTGGCATATTTAGTGTGGGAGAGTTACTTGATGAAAGTTGGGGATTAGAAAGATTAACTTGCCAGCCCTAAGCAGAATGAACTGGTGGGAGAAGAGACTAGAACTAGAGAGGACAGGTAGGAAGCTACTGCCATAGTACAAATGAGAAATGCTGACAGCTGGATAGAATGGTTGGTAGTAGGAAAGGGGAGGATGAAAGAGATGCAATAAAAGAAAATATGAATGAATAATCTATTAAAATAAGAATTCTAAAAAAAATTCCGTGGCTAAATCAGGTTAGGAGGTTTTGTTAAATAACCATTTTCAGCAGCTTTTCTAGTATGAATACTTGCTCTGAGCATACATTTGATTGAAAATTAGAAAGAGATGGGACATCGTCAGGGCAAGGACAAAGAGCCTCGCTCCCATGGTGAAATTTCTATAGCTTTGCTACCTTCAGCTTCTCCGCCTCTGCCTGAGAGCAAGCCCACAACAGCAGAGATCTTGACTGTCTCCAAGGGCCATGCACGCTCATGGGGTGGGATGGGATATCGGAGGACAGTCCTTTCCTGTAATCTTATAAACCACAGAATTCTCTCCTTTATGGATTTTATCAGACTCCATACTTTGGAAACAATTGTATATCTAACCCTAACCGTTACAAATCAGCCCTGAACTATGTAGAATAATAGTGACATGTATTTCCTCGGGGGAAAGGGAAACACAGAAAATCAGTATTTTTGATCTGAAGGAACTTCAGTGTTTGGTTTTTTTTCGATCCTGATTTTCATAAACATTTTTACTGTGGAGGCTCAGGTCATGAGGGCAAAAGAATGATGAACATTCTATACCATAATCATTCTGAAAAAGCTTTTGCAGCGAGGATATTATCATATTTATAATAAGCACAGCCCCAAACTTACAAAGATATCTTTAAGTAAAGAAAAAGACCTAATAGGTAAACGGTAACATTGAAATCTTAATACTTCCACAAAAAAACCTCTTCAATTGATTTTCTTTTTAAATATGAACCCACAAAAAAAGGTGCAAAAATTTATACTGTGTCCTACACCTCTACTTAAAAGCAGATTACTGCATCTTCCAATTTAATATTCTTCTGTGTTCATTATTCACCTCAATGATTGGAGTTGGCCTTAAATTTCAGCACTCAAGTGGTACTTCATAACTTCTTGAGCAGGTTAAGTAAATAATATCTATACTGTATTCCCCAGATTTAAGATTTATGTTGTTAAATGAGGAAGAGAATGAACTATTATCCTTTGTATTTGAAGATGATTCTACTCCCGGTGATCACTGATCATGTGTGCAAGCTGAAAAGAGATGTGAATGACCTTCTCATTTCCACTCTATAATCAAAGGAGGCCTGGGCTAATTTTCATAGCTGCCCCCAAGATCCTGTTTTTACATCTTAGCTTAAGAATAATATCGTAGCAATACTACAACTGCTACTGATAATGCTAATAATAGTAGTGTGATACTATGAACAATAACGCAGTAGTAGGAGACTTAATAGCCAATATTCTTGTTGGATTTTTTTATCAAAGCCCTGTGAGGTGGGCAAGGATATTATTGCTCCTATTTTCCGAGCATAGAACACCATGGTCATCTGTTTTCCACTGTTTCCAGTAATATTTAAATTAAAATAGAAAAAAGCCTATTTAATTCATCTTAAATATTAGTAAAATAGTATCTTTGCATTGTTCAAATTCGATCTTTAGTAGTTGATTGGGTCTTTTCTGTTTCCATCTTTAAACGAAGATAGTTCAGTCTATGAAAAACCAAACCAAAGATACAGCTCCCATTTTCCTATTCGTTTTTTCATATGGATTTTTAATGGCAATTTATTCCAAATCTTGCACAAACATAAATACTGCATTAAAGGAAGATGAATTTATTTTGACCTTTACTGAAAATACACTGTGAAACAAAGCACTTAAGCATTTATAGCCTGTTAGACACTCACATTACCCACTTCCATGTAGATAAGAAAGTCCTTCCCAGCAAAAGTAATGCTCCAAAGTAGAGCAGTTTTACAGAGCACTTAACTGCAAAGCCAGATATCATGCTCTTCACTATGAGTCTGTTTTGGTTGGCTTTATGCAACCAAGATGTATAGAAATTAAAGAAGCATCTAAAATGTTACATTCAAGAAACATAGCAAATGACACTTTTTGGTGAGTTTTTTGATGAAAATACAGGCTATTTGCAACAAAAGGCTTGAGAAAACCCATGTTTAATTGGAAAGGAGATGGAGTGTATGGGGTTTGATTTGGTTTTGTTTCTCTTTTGAAACAATGTCTCCCACCTCCCTCCTGAAAGAAATTACTGGCATTGTTTTAGCAATTTCTAATTAAAAACAGGTTTCAATTCTGTATATAATAACTAACATCCTCTGCTCCCTCAAAATAAAACACCCTCGTTTGCATGAACAGAAAGGAGTACTTTCATGCCTTTCTTTTTTGGCAGGATCTTTTTCGTTTAGTCATAAGCCTCTGATTCCAACGCTATTTCCTCCATCCCGATTCTTGTGTCAGGGAGTTGAGATGTTAAACCACAGTAGCCATGAAGCTTTAAAATCCCTGATGCATGATGAATGGGTGCTGGGCAAAGCAGCTTAAAATCTATGCTTTTGCTTCTCTTTAAACACTTTAAATTGACAGCGCCATAGATCAAACATTTTTACTGAGAGGAGAAGCTTTGGCAATTTAACTTAAACAAGTGCACAGTTACCATCATCTCAAGACCTCACCCCTCCACGATTACCCCTTCCACCTGGCGCATTCATTTCTCATTGAGAGCAAGTGTGTGTGCGCGTGTGTGTGTACGCGCGCGCGGGCGCATTTACACTACCCAGTGGCCACTTGTAAACGGGCCAGTGTAAAATCCCACGCAACTTCCCCCATTAACCCCCACCCTCCCTCCACACACATCCCGGGGGTAGGCCAGGGCTTCCACCTCTTGCTACAGCCCTCTGTGCAGCACGCGCTGTGATCGCGCCTCCGCCCAAGACAATCACAACCTCCCTCCCCAGCCCTCTCCTTCCTCCTCTTCCTCCTCTCCCTCCCCACCCCCCACCTGGAGCAGAGAAGTTGGCACGCTGCCCATTCAGGCGTTCAGAGCCAGCTCCTCAGGGATCAGCAGGCAAAGTCACAGTCTGCACAAACAGAGCTTTCAAATTCATAAAATTCATAGGATTTTTCACAAATGAATGAACACAATTTTCTACCAATTTCCTCATTATGCAAATATGCAAAATATCAAATTTAGGCCAATTAGGGTCCTCCACAGTCCCAAATTCACCCGTTTAAGCCATAATTGCAGAAACTATCAAATAATTACGGTCGCTAATTGGAAATATTTGTGACAGATACAACAAATTCTTGCACAAATTACATTTCATTCGAGGAACCACTGCGCGCCACTGAAATTTTATCGAAGTCTAATTTAACTTACATAATGAGTTGAATTGAGTACTTGTTATCAAATTTGAGCAATTCATAGCCCCGTAATGTGGAATGATCAAATAAATTAAAAGGGAATTTATTCAATATTTTGTTGTGATCCTTTTCTCCGAGCTATTGCTATTTTGTAGGGAATTTCCTCTTCCCGCGGCCTGGGGCGGGTGTCTGGTGTCACTGAGGCCCCAGCGGTGCCCACCGCGCAGCGGCGGTGGCGGTGGCGGCGGCGGCGGCGAGGAGGCTGCGCGTGGCCGCAAGCCGGGAGCCCAAGCCTTCACCCCGCTAGCAGCCCGGCGGACGCCAACCCGGAGTTTAGCTCACAAAGCGCGGAGCAGTCGGAGGCCCGCTCTGCCCCTTTGCTTTGTTTTATTTAAACGGATGGAGGGGTCAGCGAATACTTCCGGGTTAAGCTAGCGGGAGTCCTAGAAATGATTTGATTTCTGGAAGTGTAAACACACATACGCATTTGTACACACTTCTCCACATTCCCGTACAGGCGCGCGCCACACGCACGTCCTACACAAATGCACACGAGTGCTGCACAAGGACACATACTACACCCAGCACAAACGCGCACACCCACACCACACGCGCACACTCCACACAGACACTTATATGTACGCCACAGACTCACACCACAGACACACTTTCACATCCACACGCGCGCTCATACCTGGCCACCCGCGCCCACACTCAGGCCTGAGGTAGCTGCGCGCAGCCGGGGTGGGTGGAAGACCCAAGACTGCTACGTGAGGGCAAAAGGACAGCCCCTCGGAGTTCCTCTTGCCCGGGCCGGCCGGCCAAGGGTTAACTGCTAGGTGAGGGTCCCGCGAGGTTACCACGCGCACAGTGTCTCACAGGCACAGTCACACACACACCCACAGTGGGGGAGCGCGCGCCCGAGTTTTCTGGCCTTTGTGTATGTCCTCCGGAAGGGTCCAACCCAGGGTAATTAATGTCACTCTAACCGGGAGTCCCGGCGCTGACACAGGAATCCACGCGGCCACTGTGCGCGTGCCCCGCGGGTGGGCAAAAGCACACGCGGCCCCCGAATCACCCTCTCCCAAGGTCAGCCTCCCGGACAAGACATTCGTTTTCCCTTTGCACAGTAGCGCACACACACTCACGAGAACATTTTTTTTTTCAACTGCCTTGTGGCCTCGTTGGCGGATTATAAATGTCTCCTTCTCCCTGTGATTTGTTTAATCCGTGGAAATGGTGCTGGTCCTATGTAAACAAGCCAAGAGCGGAATGAAGGCAGTCACCCATGCGTGGCCAGCCTGCCTATTTGTCAGAAAACCTTCATAAATACCGAGCCAGGGCTGGGCAAGGATGTGATGTCTCCATTTTTGCCAGGAAAGGGCACGAGGAAGACAAAGCGAGGCACGGCAGCGTGTAACCTTTAAGGGACAGATAGTCTGGGAGCTCGGAGGCCAGGGAAGCTCTTGAGCTAATTCAGCGCGGGAGGATGACGGATGCCGGGCCGAATCTGTCGCCGCGCGTCTGCTGGAATGGAGGCGGGCCTGCGGGCTTGGTGGGAGGCAAGAACTTCGTATTTTTATGGGAGCACATAGTTATGTACCACATTTCTCCAGCCTGGGCCGGGAGGCCGAGGCCTTATAACTGAACTGGTGTTGTCCCTTGAGGAGCGAGTCTCAGACATCCGCCCATCTCCAGGCTCACCACCCCTTCACTACAAACCCTTCCGAATATTTCATTTCCAACTCCACTTGGATCCATTCAAAACAGCTTCTCGGTGTCCCAGGCAGGTAGGAACGCAGCAGAGCTGCCGGACCATCTCTCGATTTGTTACAAAGCACCCAGTGGTGACCCACCCTGGACGTGTGGCCCCACTCCCAAACCGTTTTTTTTTTTTTAAGAACAATGCATATGTGGCTAATTACACACTCATAACAAAAGCAGTAATTACCGCCTGTAATTATCATGGTCCTTATTTAGAAAAAATGTGAGAAAAAGTCGAGTATTAAAACATGAAAGCAGCTATTAATCAAACCTTTACACCTTCTTTAACTCAGGCGTAATGGTGGGTATTATCATAAATCTACTCTGATAGTAACACAAGAATAATGAGTTCAGTAATGATAGCTATGATGATCATAATGATTTTAACCAACAAAGAATGGTGTAGATTTATTGCTAATAATGTGGTACAGGAACCTCTTTCATTAAAATTACCTATGTGTGTTCTCGCTGGGGTAACCTGCGTGTGTGTGTGTGTGTGTGTGTGTTGTTGCCACCATACACCTGTGGCTAAGAATCAAAGCTAATTGCTTGCAGGGCATGACCTCCCTCTGGAAAGCCTTTATCTGAGTAGATGTCTGATCTCAGGGTCGTCCCTTAACCACTTAGAAGAATATAGACTGTCCAGAGACGTGCTAACTGGGTGGTGACCACTCCAAAGAGATGGATGGGACAGTGCAATGGGGATGTGGAAGGCCCCAGGGTTTGGGGAGCAAAGAGCTTTTCTATGCCAGCCCCTCCAACCCACCCCTTCCAACCTACCCAGCTTCTCACCCTGCAATCTTTGCAGAGAAGTTCACTTTTAGGGTTTAGAGGATGACCTTGGGTAAGGGCAGATTCTACTCCAGGTCTCAGACTCAGCCAGTGGGGCCTTGTTGGTTTGGGGTTTTGATTGACGCTATGGAAAGAGGAGGGTGAAGATTCTATTCTTTGAGACTCAGCTTGAAAACTTGCCTTCTTTTCCAAAGTGAAGTGAAATCCTTATACCCTGTGGCCAGAACTCCTGGGGACTATGGAGACTGTAAAGAAAAAGAAGTCTTAGAGACCCTTAGCAACTCAGAAGGGTGAATGCCTTGGGGACTAGTCTGGTGGAAAATACAGAAAGAGGGAATGTTCAGTTCACCTGAATGTGCCCTTGTTTTTAACGAAATTAGCTTGGCATTTTTCCTTTGCAAACGTTCTGAAAAATCTTTCTCAGTGTAGGTCCATGTTTTAATATAAACTATAAAAAAAAATCTTTTTTTATAGTATTAAGGAAACCCTGGTGGCGTAGTGGTTAACCGCTATACCTGCTAACCAAAAGGTTGGCAGTCAGAATCTACCAGGCACTCCTTGGAAACCCTACAGGGCAGTTCTACTCTGCCATATAGGGTCACTATGAGTCAGAATCGATTCGATGGGAGTTTTTTTTTTTTAAATAGTATTAAAAGTGTGATTTAAAAGAAAACACAACAACCTTCTTTAGGGACATATTCCTCTATTTCTGGAAGGTGAAATGCAGGAGCTCCAGCTCCAAAACCAAAGTTTGCCCCTATTTTCAGCCCCAAGCAAATTCTTCTGAGCAAAATTTCAAACTTCCCGGTTTAAAAAGGAAGCTCTGCAAACTTGGACTCCCAGAGGCCAGTCAAAAATGCAACTACCCTTCCTGAAGTTGCTGCTCAGGAAAAAGTGTCAATAAAGGTATACTGAAAACCTGTAGACACGTCTAGAGGTTTTCATACACTAGTCTGATCATATTTTCCTAATGCCAACCTTTCCAATTAACTGTAAAATTCTTCAGTTATGGAGTGGTGGCATAATTAGAATTTATACATAATAAATAATACACTGGTAATATTTTAACTTCTACTACTAGTTATGAGATCAGTGTGTGGGCCAATTAACTACAGGGGCTTTTTTAAAACTTGGGCACTATAAACACACTGGTTTTAAATGTCCTAATTAGTAACTTGCTCTTTAATTAACTTTCTGATTAATTGTGTAGCAATTTAATTTGTAGATGAGCCACTTAAAGAGTGATACCTTGTAATTCTTTCTTCAGTCTTTAAAATTCGCCTGTAAAATATGATTTTGTAGCCAGCTGGCCTCTTAGTTCTGGAAATCCTCTGCTTAAAAGATGCTGTGTATTTGGTCTAAAACTCAATTTCACTGACTTGATCCTGCCCTCTCTGGACGGGAAGGGTTGGCTGGAGGCAGAGTGGGGGAAGGCGAATGCAGAGTTCCACCCTCTAAATAATAGGAGAAAGTGAATAAAGGCCGAAATTACTCCCTACCCTTGAGCCTGAAAATATTTCCTCTTTCCTTGTAAAGCAAAGAAGAGAGAAAGCACATATGTGTGACTTTCATCACAACCAATTCCAAAACCCTGAAATTATTTTAGGGGAAAATAAATAATTTTTAAGGAAAACTTATTGTGGCCTCCACACCCCTATCATGGACCAGCCCAGGGTATAATTTAATGCAGTGGACAAAGGCCTAATAGCCGATTTCTATAGAGGGGGCTTTGGACTGGAACATCCCGGGGCTGTTCTATTAGCATCAGAAAGGGCGCAGGGTCCTGCTTCCACCAGAGCTATTGTTGCCCGGGTGTGTCGCCAGGCCCATCCTGCAGAAAGCCTTTAGCCCTGATGGCAGATGATTCTCCAAGTGAATAGAGATGAAGGCAGGGATATTAAGTGACTCTATAAAACATCCCGGACACAATTGTGTGATTGATGGAGGACAAAGTGGGAACAGCAGGACACAGGATCCTGGGAGAAGCGGCCTTGTCAATTCGAGAAACCCATCTCTGGAAACAGCTTCTCCTGGAGGAGTTTGCAGTCTATTTGTATGAGTAATCAGCTGGGCCCCCTCTCTGTCAGCCCTGTTTACTCACTGATTTTCTCAACAAGACAACCATTGACACTGGATGGATGGGGCTAATCTGGCGCAGAACTGGCGGCTTCGCAGAGGCTACAGGTCGAAAATAGAGCGCGGTGCCAGCTTCACCTCGCCTAATCTAGCGGCTAATATTTATTAGAGCCAATTTATACCGCTGCTCTCTCAAAGAGCAAGGAAGGCCTGGGTGCAATTAATAACATGGGCAATAACCACAGACAAACAAATAAATAAGGGTTTGTGAACTGTTTGGTTGGTTTTAAAGGAGGTTGGGAAGGGTTGGGTTTGCCACTTGGAGCTGTTAAGGAGAGAAAGTAAAGGTAGTTGTGAAGCCCCTGAAGAGGGGCTTTTTCCTTTGCCCCCTCAGCCCATCTCTCAGAGAGACAACCTGGCTGCAAAATGGCTTTGGAACCTCCACAAATGCATGTAATTCCACATTGCATCTAACAGAATTTATACACAGACAACTGCCCTCCGCAGGCAGGGGTGCGTGCGCACGCTCCTGTCGCAAATACCCAGTTTACGTGCATCCCCACGCCCGGCGGAGGGAAACCCAGATCTCATGCCTTACATCGCATTCAGCAGCCAAGCCCTGCAGCCACGCAGAAGAGTTGCTTGTGCCTGGAACGGAGGAGTCCAGGGAGAAGAGAGAATGCGGATGGGGTACTAGGCAGAGTGGCTCCAAAGTCTTCGAGGCCTCAGACCCCTCTAAAATCAGTGCCCTGGTACTTGAGGCCTGCTACTAGAGATGCTATCAGTTGCTGAGTTTGCTGTGTTTGGGCGTTTAACACGATTTGAACTGGCCAAGTTGAGGAGAAACAGAATGTGTTTGCTCGAGGGCGCGTCGTGGGCCTGAAGCCCGGGTGGGTACCGAGGCGCGGGTAGGAGCACATTAGAAAAGACTGGAAGGAAGCGACATTGTTAACTGGGCGCGGTTGCAGCGGGGGCTGCTGCACAAGAGCTGACCTTGCCGCCGCCGGGGTCTGCAAATTGCAAGCTTGGAGGAAGGGAGCCCTTTTGCCCTTGCACCCTGGTCTCCCCACTCACCCGCCCCGACCTCCTCTGGGCCAGCGGGCTCCTGCGCCTTGCTAATTGCTGGCCTCCCTTCATGCACACATCTCCACTAATTTTACATTTCTCATTCTGCAGGTAGCTGGAAAGCAACTCGGGGAATACGGCTCCTTCTCTTAGCTACCGCATGAATACAGTGAGTGGTGGCCGTCCAGGCCTCCCTGGCTGGGGGCTTTAGTAAATTAGCAGCTTGGCTGTATAATCAGGCATTTGCCATTGAGGCCACAGTGCTGTACCAGTTAACCAGGTGAGATTTCATCATCTAATGGGTTGGGAAGTGTGACCGAGCTGCCAAGTTAGCAATTAAACTTCACAAATATCTTTCGATTGCATTTTTTTTTTACAGGTCACAGCAAGGTCACCCCAGGCATTAAAAAAAAAAGTTTCCAAAATGTACACACTAATGGAAATGCTCTCCTTTTTGAAACACATGAAATAACGTGGTTTGGTAGCTAAAGACAAGATTTGAATTCTATCATTCCATAAAATAGAGCCTTTGGTAGTTATGGTTCTACCATATGGTTCTCTATGACCAGGTGAAGAAGCAGTTTCTGACCAGTCAGTTCAAAGGCAGGGAAGGACTGTATATAAAATACATCACAGTAGATAATATAGACAGGAAAATCTGGGAAATGATAGAGATTTGTCCCTTTGAGCCTGTTGTTTAGATTTATTATTGTATTAAGATTTGGGCTTAAAGAGAAAAGGGCAAATATTCAGATAAAATGTTACTTCAAGCCTATACTGCAAGCAGCAGCTCCCCTGGCAGTTTTGGGGGCCCAAAGCCCTGCGCCTTCACCTGATCCTGTAAAACAGAGACCTATTTTAGCCCTATTAGCATAGCCATTATAGTTTGGGTGGGTTACTGAAATACTTGGTGTAGATTCAGAAATGCTAGTTAGATTTCCTTCCCCCCAAACAAGAAAGTGATCCCGTTGATGTATTTCCTATGTCTCTAGGTATGTGGGATAAATATGTAGTATTTATAATAGAAAGACACAGCAAGACCTAGTGGATTTTTCTGAGTGTTAAATGCCTAAATGGAAACATAACAGAAAATATTATTAGCTTTATCTGCTGACACCGGGGACGCAAGTTAAAGTGTTTTTCATTTAATTTGATAGTGAATAAAGCACTTAAGGCACTTGATGATTTATTGATCAAATAGAAATCAGGGGGCAGACAACATCTCCTTATTTAATCCCTATTCACACGATTAAAAGCCAAATGAACTTTTTTCCTTTACAATTTGCTCAATAAGCTTTATGTTATATAAAGAGTAAAAAGGGAACGTTCTTCCCGACCTATAAATCTCTCCTTTGGCTAATATGAATGACTACGGGGCACGTGAACCTCCATTGAACTGTAAACACTGTTTTAATGGACAGTAATGGCCCTATGATTTTTAGCTATTGTTCCAAAATGACTACCATGTTTATTGCCGTCATTAAAAATGAATTAAAGAGTTATGAAACTCCTCAATAATGAGAACTCCGGCCGTTTATAAGTGGTGGTTCTCTTCTCCCCAGCGCACTCGGAAGGTTCTGCCAGCCTAGGCTGGCGCAGGCAGTGGGACACCCACCTGGGGCAACGGTTGAGGGGCGGGGGATACAGCCTTTCTCCTAGGGAAACAGATGAAGGCCCAGGGGGCGGGAAGAAAGGAGGGAAAGAGAAGGAGGAGGCGACGGGGTAGGGGACTGAAGTCCAGAAAACCCGGTCTCTGGAGACGCTCCCCGGGAGGAGGCGCGCGGGTGGGTGGAGGCAGGAGCTGGGGGTGGCGGAAGGGTCAGGGTGTGCCTCCCCGGCGGAGTGGAAGCTGTGGACGGGATCTAGGACCGCGAGAGGGAAGCGTAAGGTGGAAAGAATGGGGTGAAGATAATGAGGTGGGGGCGGCAAGAGGCGTCTCCGGGCCGCAGCCCGCAGAAAGCGCCCAGAACCCGAGGGGCAGGCGCGGGACTGGGAGGGGGCCACCGGGCAGTGCACCCCGGTCCTCTCCCGCCTCGCAGCA
The DNA here is from genome assembly GCF_030014295.1 of Loxodonta africana. Taxonomy (NCBI): domain Eukaryota; kingdom Metazoa; phylum Chordata; class Mammalia; order Proboscidea; family Elephantidae; genus Loxodonta; species Loxodonta africana. The sequence goes on along the minus strand of NC_087343.1, from coordinate 82,408,364 downwards.
GCGAGAGGGGGGGCCCTACACCTCCACCCCCCCGTCCCGAGTCCGCAGCTCCGCTGGAGGCCTCGCAGGAAAATGGCTCAGCAGAGTTGCGCGCAGCCCTTGCACTGTTCTCCGAGGGGTCCCTGGCTGGAGCCTGCACGTTTCTCTTTGCATTAGCAAAGCCCAAAGTCATCCAGTTTGCGCTAATCACCACAATTAGTCCTGAATTATCACCGGACTCTGACAGACGTTCCTTGTAACTCTCTTTTATTTCCAACAGCCCTAATCAGCCGCTCTCATTACAAACGCTGATTAAACTGCAAATTATCCAGCAGCGGCCCTGTTCCCGTCTACCAGCAGCTCGTTCAATATCAATTAAGGCCGAGCGGCAAAGCCTGCAGCCTCCGAGAGCTTCCAACTGCCTGATAGTGGCACTTATTAGTTTGGAAAACTAGGAAAATACTAATAATCAACAACCAAGGGGAAAGAGGAGGCAACCAAACAAAAGCAAGGCAGGAACGCTGCCTGAGAGAAGAGCGAGCGCGCCGCCTGCCCGGCCCCAGGTGCGAGCCCAAAGAGAGCGGGAGGGAAGGGTCCGGTCGCTAGGAGCGCCCCAGCTCCCAGGACCCGCGAGGATGTGTGGGACCCCAAATGTATTCGCTAAGGTGTTGTCTCAGGCTCGCTGAAGACACTTTTTACAAATAATGCATTGCATTGGGGCGTTTAAAACCAAAGTAACTTCCAGAACCACCTTCATCAAGTCCTTCTGAAATCCGTTTCCAGTAAGCTGTTTAGTTGGAAGCTTGAAACACATTTACCTCGTCCCGTAAATAAAATAGGAGCTGATGACGGTTGATTTTATTTACCCATTCTGTCAAATTAGATTTCCACGGCAGAGCACTGCCCGCAGAGGCTGCAAAAATTTCAGTACTTGGGTCCCTCCTCCCTCCCCAACGTGGGGATGAGGTGTGAAGACAAAAGCCGCCTTTGTGTGAGCTTCTCTATCCTTCTCTCGCCTACTCCACCCCCCTCCTTCTCCTCGGAGGTGGGGGCTGCAGGGGGGAGAAACTAGCTCTACCCCTCCAAGGAAACTCAGATTTTGCCAGGGGCCTCAATTGGGGTGAAGAAACCAGCTGGAGAAAGGCCCTGGGCGTTTTTTAGGGACCCTCCACTAACCCCTCTGTCTATTCCCCTAGCCACCCCCTCCCAGGGGCAAGCTTTAGGTTATACGGTTCTTTCCCGCTGATGGAATTGCCCCTCCTACCTCCAAATATTAAAAAATGGGAAGGGGGGGGAATATCTCACTAAAACTAGAGAAAGGAGTTAATAGATTGCCCATTTCCATCTAGAATTAGACAAGGCATGTTTTTGAGGATTTATACATCATTGATGATGTGGGATGTTTTTAAGAATTTTATATATCATTAAAAATGTACATGTGCTTGCTTTATCAAAAACTGTCCATTCACTGATGGGCCCCAATCCTTCTGAGAACTCAGGGAACGGGGTCCATTACCAGAGGTTGCTGAATATGGCTAAGCCCACCAAACTTACTCTGTTAGACAAAGAAACAGGAGTTTTAAATTTTTTGTTCCTTTCCTAAACTTGCAGCAAGTTGCTGATAATTACATCTTAGAATTTAAAGACAGGAAAAGGCTCACTGCTTCGGAAGAGCTGATTTGTTTCCTTCTCTGTGCAGTAGGGAAACCCTGGTGGCAGAGTGGTTAAAAGCTAAGGTGGCTAACCAAAAGGTTGGTACGTTCCAATCCACCAGTCGCTGCTTGGAAACTGTATGGGGCAGTTCTCTGTCCTATAGAGTCGCTATGAGTTTGAACTGACTCAGCAACAGGGTTCTTTGGAGTAGAAAAACCACACCAGCGATTTGTTTTCCTTTTTACACTGGCTACCAGGAAGCTCAGAGCTAAATTCCATACTTAATGATACATGTCTCTGTGACAGAATTATCCCCTCTCATTCCTTAGCCCTGTTTTTCTCCTGCTTTTTTTTTGCCCGGGGTGGGGGTGGTGGTGAGGGGGAGAGAGAGAGAAAGGGAATAAGCAGGATATAAATAAATGCCTTCTAGGTATTTATTACTGAATCTTCATATCCCCAGCCCAGCCTTGAGACATATAGTACTTTTGTAATTGAAAATACTTTGTGCTCCTGGACGAAAGAGCCACATCTGCCTCATTCTATTTCTGAGAATCACATGCCTTCCAAATTACAAGAGAAACCCCTTTGATTTTTCTTTCTTATCAGTGTTAGTCATACCATCTGTTTCTTCTACAAGTTCACATCACTACGCTAGACTAGGACCTCATCATCTTATGCCCAAATTTCTGAAGCAGGATCCTAAGAAAGTCTTCCGAACTGTGCTGCATCCATTTACCCTTTAGAGCTCCCAGTGTGATCCCTGAAACCGCTCTGATTTACTAAAGCTCGAATAGCATTTTCTTCTCTGAATCACCCTACAAATTCTGTTTACATCTCATAAAACTTTAGATTTTTTGTACTGTAGCTAATTTTCATTTGCTGTTATATGCTTTTAAGTGATCTCGAGTTTTTCCTGCTTAAAAATATTTTATTGAGTATTTGTTATGTGCCAGGCACTTGTTATACTCTTTACATGAGTTATCTCCTTTGATCCCTAAAAAATCCTATGATGTGGGTGCTATTATTATTGTCATTATCCCTATATTCATATAGTGACCATGTCAATCAGAAGCCAGTCTTAGACTCTGCCTTCCTTACGTATCTGGCCCCCTCAATCTTTGAGGGAGAAACCATGTTTTCTGGTTTTTTTTTTGTGTGTGTGTGTGTTCTGTTTTTTATTTAACATAGCAGGAATTCAGGAAAAACATATGTGGACTTGAATGATTTTCAAAATCTATAGAACGCACACACATGAAGAGCATGACTTTCATAATGAAGTTTCCTATTCCAAAATCCCAGTGTAATCCCTGGATTACCCATCTTCTCACTGAAAAGGAGAAGTGTATTTCTTCCCTTTACTGTTAAATCCAGACTCATGTGATTGCCGCTAGTAGCTGTCAGCTCCTGCCTAAGAAAGAAACGTGGCCCTTGGGAGTCCCCTTCTGTGGGACAATACCCCAGTAACCATATGACAAGGCATCTCTCCAGCTGGCATTGGCAAAAACCAATGGAAGCCTACTTCCACAGCATTTTTTAAATTTGACATTCCTAACCAAATAAGCTTCTCATGTGAGAACCGCTCAAAAGGCAAGGTTAGAAAGACCAGATAGTGACAGCTTATAAATAAAGGTATGTGTGCATGAGTTTAAAAATTATCTATAAAAACTGAAAATATTTCCTCAGTCAACGTAGTAATACTGGTAGGAGGAGAGTTTTGTTTGAATGTCCTAAAACAGAAATTAAAGTTCTAATCTTGATGAGCAAGGCCTTATTTTAGATATTTTTTAAATCTAATTTTGTGCCCTGTCGTGAAAACCTTGAAAAATTACTTCCCGTCATGACATTTTAAAAATTGCCTTTTATCCCTGAAACTGGAGAATAAAGATGCTTTTAGCAATAAAATATAGTACAGGATGGGGCCCATGTTTAAAAATACTGCTGACAAAGACACATTTGAAAAAAACTAATGCTACTGCCACTGGCAGTGTTGATCCTCCTTGTCCGAACCTTTGGTGTACTGACACCTAAGAGGCCATTTCTACTTACATGGTACAGTTAGAGGTTATTGTAACCATCTTAGCAATAGACGGGAGCTCAGCTGGAACTGATATGTGTGATCACTGATTGATTACCTGTCTGCTTGATAGTGTGTAGTTGAGTGAACTCGTTTCCTTTACAGGACGGAAAGATTCACAAAGTAGAAAGTGCAGGTCCTTAAATCACATGAAAATTAATGTTAAGGATATAGTGATGAATCTCTATGCATATATATGCACATATTATGGGCGTGGGTATACCTTGATTTAAGAAAATCACAGCTATAGTCGTCTATATTTACAATACAGATAAAAGGATGTCATTATTAGCATTAGGGCAAAGAATAATATCTTTCTTACGAGAGAATTAACCCCAAGCTTCCTTAAAATCCTCATCTTCCTATTGTCTTTGACATATACTTTGATTTGTAAGCATTGTCTTTAAATACAGCTTTCCGGGGACTCATTTATTGCATAAAACAATGTACACATGTATTATCTGTTTTGTTGGAATTCTGTTGCTTCAAATCGCAAAGGCTCAGTGTCTAAATCATCTTCCTATCCCAAGAACGATGAAGAGTACCTTTGAATGATAACTGTTCCATAGGAAACTGTTGAAATTAAAAGTAAAAAGACAGTTTCACTGTGCAGCTATCTCTGAATTCCATAGTTCTTTCTCTGTCAGGTATACACGGGAAGGACTGTCCTGCTGGTAGGAGGCAGTTGCACTTTCGCTGAGTTTGTTTCCATTTGCTATTATGTCTCTTAATAGCAAGACAAAGCCTGGACTCCAAATGCTATATATATGCTGGGCTACCCTGACCACTTCCCTTTATTCTCCGGAGCCAATTGGAAGCTCCGCTTGTTAGTCTTGCTATGTTTGTCTGATTGCCATATTAGTCTCTTCCCACCTCAATTCACTGAATAGAAACCTAGCTTTTATACCTGCTCTCGTAAATCTCTGCCAAGCCTGCCCACAGGAGGAAAGAATGCAGCCTATAACACAACGTCCCAGATCTTTGCTTACGTTAGAATTTACTGCCGTCAGTTTGCTCACCCAAAGAAGGCCACTCACCAAACCTTGTCAGTGACTATGTAGCTCTAGGTGCCTCAATCCTCACCATCAAAATATCCATTTATGATTACCTGGTATTCCCAAGAATGGTGGGGCTTCCTTTTGGGGTCATGGATTCTTTGAGGATCTGATAAAAGATATAGACTTGCTCCTCAAAAAAATGCACATATTCATATTCATGGAAATTTTTGCGCACAATTTCCCTTGCATGGACCTTTGAACCCCAGGTTTAAAATCCCTTCCTCTAGTCTTTGTTTACTGTGAGTCATGCCATCAGAGTTTTTGTTCCTCTATCACCAATAAGAACAACCAAAAAGCAACTGAGGGAAGATCAAGTCACTTTTTCTCAAGTCCCTACAAAAAGTCAGGTGAAGCTATCATTTTTAATATCTATGAAATCAGTTTCTCTCTCTTATAATCACCAACACACACATTTGCACAATGTTCTGCCTTCAGGTTGCTTTGGTATGCCCATCTTTCCACAGACGTAACCACGTTTGTACAAATACACACGAACAACCCATAGGCTAAGCTTTTAATATCAGAACAAAAGGAAATCTTAGGTTTCATTCTTTTTCCTTTATTTCTCCTTTCCCATCTCTGGCAAATTGGCTAACAAATACTGAAATGACCAAAAAGAGAAGATGCAAAGCCCCATAAAACCAAGCTAACCTAATCAATCAAGACAAGCTACTTATTTCAAATAGATATATTTCCTATATGTAGGAACATACAAATGTTTAGGGTTGCCAAAGGAAAAATTTTTGTTTCCTTTGTAAGGACTAAGGAAACACTAAATAGGCATTCCTTAAAATACCCGATATTTTCAGATAGTCTCTGTCATGTAGGTAAACAAAGCAGACTTTTAATTATGGGACATTAACTATGAACTAATATCACATTATAACCACAGAGTATGGAGCATGTAAACTATGGCTAGAACTGAGAACATGCTTGTGCTGTATAGGATTTGTTTCAATTGTTGCTGCTCGCTCATTTGGACTCGCTCCTCACCTACATCCCAAAAGCCTTTTCCTTAGTACTTAGCACAAAGGGAACTTTTTCCTGCCCTGTTGGCAGTGGCAGCTTGAATGGCAGTTGTTCTAAATAGCAGCATCAGGGTGTCCAGTCAGACTGTTGAGGAATGATGCTCCCAAATTACATCCGTATGCCAGACAGGCTCTTCCATGGCATCATGAAAATAGAAACCAAAGGATAAGTCCATATTCTGTGTTTCCCTCTCCCAGAACCCATATCTCAGTCAGAGTATGAGTTTGGTTGCTTCAGTCAAGTTTCTGTCCTTGAGCAACCTAGGAACAAAATGGTGCTTTTATTCTCAAGGACTCTGAGAATCTTGATTAAGAGAATTAAAAATACAACAAGACACTAATATAGTGATACATTCTAGAGGAGTGTTGGAAGACTCATGGGCACAGAGCCCCCACTGTGAATAGGAGACGAGTATCTGACCAAAGCAGAAGAACTGACAATGAAAAGCAAATCAAGGTGGTAATCACTATTGAAATGGCAAAAGTTTTGTTAAATATATATTTACCACAATTTTTTTAAAAAGTTGGCAACCACTGGAATGCAGTGTCTGAACTCATCTATATCCACGAGGGATAAGAATCAGAATCAGCACAAAGCTGGTTCCTGTGAGGTGGTGGTCAGACATACCTCCACTCTCCAACATTTTCACCATTTTTGACACCAGCCGTCTCCTCCAAGGCACTCTCTACTTCTCTGCTGGGTTTGATAATTTGTTGCAATGGCCACAGAGAACTCACAGACCACACTCAGAGTTAAGTGGTTTATTAGGGAAGTGACAGGCTACATCTACAAATTGATTAGGATCAACTTGAAAGTAAAGGATATAATTCAGGAGACTGGATCAACTTCATCAATCAGACAGTTTCCAACCAGGACAGCTCTCAGCTCCTCGGCAGTGCTAGCCAATGGCCCTTTTCTCTACTGCACCTGCAGACTGGGCCCCTATCTCAGCTGGCCAGCAGGTTGGGTCCTCCTCTCAACCCCTACCCTTCATAGGCAAGTATTATGGATCTTCAGCCTACCACCTTGACTCACACCAATTTCCTGGTTCCCACCACTTGTACCTCTGCCAGCTTTCTTTGCTGCTGGGCTGCGCTGTGCTTGCTGCTGTTTCTCACCATCTCACACCATCTTCAGTGTTATACCTCTGTCTTCTAAGTCAAGGAGGTTCCATTGCAGGGACCCTGAGTCCAAAGGATACGCTGCACTCCTGACTCTTCTTGATGGTGGCAAGGACCCTACTAAACCTGTGTGGGATTTGCCCTTATATAAGCCTAGCAGGATGGTAAAACCAGTCCGAGCTGGACTGCAAAGGGCTCAATCTTATTGGATGGATTTTCAAGCCCCTATTTTTTTTTTTTTTTTTTGCATAGTAATTGACCAATCCTTTGCAAGATTATGGCCCAGCCAATCATTTTTGGCAGAATTACAAACCCAAGGCCAGAAAGGCCATATATCAGAAAAATCCACTGCACTGAAACCACTAACAATGAACATATTCTTCTCATAGATCCATTCTTCTTGTAACGTATTTTTCTTATTAGTGTGTTCTGAAAAAATACATTCTTGGATATATTCTGAGTTTGGATTCTTACAAATAACATATTATTATGTACAAAAAAATATATATAATATATTCATAAGAATTCTTCATAGTTAATAGATTTTTAAAAATTACATTCTCCTTATACCCCTCAATCACCCCCATAGTTTTATCTTCACCTCCATCTCCAGCAGTGGCAAACTGAGGCAGAGACTATTTGAATCCCTCAAATGTCATTATGACAACAGAATCAAGTCAATCTAAAATAGTTGAAAGCAAAAAGTAAATTTGCAAAATTAGCTTTCCACGAATTGGCTTTGGGCAAATTGGTTTTCTTGCCTCAGCACCAAGTTCTTCTTGCGGTGAGCCCAGCTTTGAACTTATACACCGGTTTTGCTAACAGGGATTCTGCTTCGTTCCTAAGGCCCACACCTCATCTAATCCTTGTGGTTCAGTGAATGGAGTTCCCTCTTGTTCATTGAGTCTGGGCCCTATGTAGTTTCCAGGGATGGAGACTTACCCCTATGGCTAGCATCCTATTGTTCATTTAGGAAATTTTATTGAGCACCTATTACATGCCAGGCATTGAACATAGCAGCAGGGATATGACAATGAACCAATCAAATAAAGCTTGTATTGATCCCATAATACTTCTATTTTGTAGAAGGAAATAATCAATAAAATGTAAGCCAATAAAAAGGGTAATTTCAGACACTGATGAGGGCTAAAATGAAAATTAAATGCATTGATTTAATAGAGAGAGATGGAAGGGGACTAGGGGACTACTTTAGATTGACTTTCAAGAAGATCTCTTTGACTAGGTGACTTTTAAGCCAATATATAGCTAACAAGGGGTCAGCCAGGCAAAGATTGGCAGCGGGGAGTGGTGGTGGAAATATTCTAGGCAGCAGGAGTAGCTAGTGCAAAGGCCCTAAAATGCAGGAATGTGCTTGGCATGTTCTCAGAACAGAAAGAAAACTGTGACTGGAGTTCATGAGCAAGGCAGAGAGTGACAAGAGTGGAGGTCCGAGAGGTAAGCAGAAACCAGATCATCTGCGGCCTTGTAACCGAGCTGGATATCATTCTAAATGCAGTAGAAAGCCTTTGGAGGGTGTAACAGGGGGTGGTATGTCTAAATTTGTTTTTTAAGGGATCTCTTTAGCTGGAGGGTGGAGGGAGAATGGATGTAGAGGGGCAAGATTGGAAGCAGAGAGAGGAGTTAGGAAACTACCTCAAATACTCTGCAGAGGTAATGGTGGCTTGATGTGGAAGTATGTGTAACTAGGGAAGTAGATGGATTTAGGATATATTTTGGAGGGAAATGACAAAATTGCTGATGGATTAGATGTGGGAGATGAGGGAAAAAGGAAACAGAATGACTCCTAGAACTTGCTCTTGAGCCCCTCATGAGGTGGGATATAGTTCCTGAAATGAGGAAGGGCAGATTGTGTTGGGGTGGCGAGAGCAAGGTTCTCTTTGAAATATTCATGAGCATCCAAGTAGTTCCTTCTAACCAACACACCTGATGCTTGTCACCTACTTTCCTGTAACTTCAAACAGTATCTGAATTTAAGTTTCTAGTTCCTTTGCTATGCCCCCTCTGTGTGTCTGATACCCCCTTACCTCACAGTGGGCCTGTAAGAGGTCTGCTGTTGCCAGGCCCCCACTTTGTTGTCATGTCTGTTGGGTACTGTTTTCTCCATGTGCCAACCATGCACTGGGGTTAGGTATGGTTCCCCAATACAAGCCAAGACTCAGTAGAGAAGTCTGGGTGCAGATTCCAGGCCCCTGCTCTTCCCTTTCTTGTCCTGGACTAATTGCTTCACCTCTTTAGGTGTTGGCTTCCTAGTCTGTAAAATAAATTGGATCAGTAGTTCTCACAGTGGTATTTCTGGACCAGCAGCATCAACATCTTCTAGGAACATGTGAGAAATGCAAATTCTCAGGCCCCACTCTGACCTATTGAATCAGAACCTGGGGGTGAGGCCCAGTAATGCCTTAATAAGCCCTGCACGTGATTCCAACCCATGCCCCGCTTTGAGAAGCACTGAACTGGATGTTCTCTAAGGTCCCTTCCAGTGCTAACATTCCATGAATCCATTATTCTTTGATCTGTATGATTTAAGAGATTTAGAAAAAAAAAAAACTTTAATCGTGTCTTAAGACTAAGCACATTCCAGACAAATGAAAGAGGAAACCCTGAAGCAACATACTTCTTATGAAATTATTTATGTAGTTTCTTCAAACATTTATTTAAATTCATCAGCCTCCAGCCATAATACTTTTAAAAGAAACTTCAATAAAAAAAAAAAAATCACTGAGATTTATCACAGTGGAGTTGTATATCATTTTAGTGGATGGTTGAAACTGCTGAACAGGTGTAATAATGCCTTTGGGATTAAATAATTGTAACACGATTATGTCTTCATAATGACAGCAACTGCTCTATCACAGTTGATTTTAGAGGGGCTGTAGGTGTTGGTGGTACAGTGGTTAAGTGCCTGGCTGCTAACCAAAAGGTCAGCAGTTCAAACCCACCAGCTGCCCTACAGGAGAACTATGTGGCAGCCTGCTTCCGTAAAGACTTATAGCCTTGGAAACCCCATGGGGCATGTCTACTCTGTCCTATAGGGTCACTATGAGTCAGACTCGACAGCAATGGGTAGGCGTTGGAGATAGCAGGAATTATTATTTATCACCTGCTGTTTGGGATGCTTTATTTGTAAACTGTCCATAAAATTTGTAATTGTTAAGATATAGTCAAATGCAAATTTCCAGGAAACGTTTTTAAATTGGTGCAATGTTTTATAATAGCTTTCTTAAATTTATTTCAGTGTAATGCTTGAACAAGGAGCTCTGGTGGCACAAAAGTTAAACACTTAGCTGCTAACCAAAAGGTCAGGGGTTCAAACCCACTAGTGGCTCCATAGGAGAAAAGACCTGGCAATCTGCTTTTTTAAAGATTACAGCCTAGAAAACACTATGAAGCAGTTCTACTCTGTCACATGGAGTCACTATGAGTCGAAATTGACTGGACGGCACCTAACAACGCTAGAATAACCAATAGTTTCCATCAATCCAACTAAAAAAAAGCAAATAATATCCAATTCAATTAAAGCCATTTGTTTCTTGTCAACATGACAAAATTAAACTTATGTAACTAAATGTCTTCTGTTTCTACCAGAAGCAATGTGAAACTTAAGAAAATAATTTAAATACATGAAGATTCACCACATTCGCAAACCTCAGAAACAAAACGAATCAACCTGCAGCTCCTGAGTTCTCAAACTGTCCACTAGAGAATCTCAATTTGGTGTCTCTTATTGTTGTTGTTTTAATAAAAATAGAATCCTTAGGACTTCATGAGTGTTAACTTGAAAAATTCACTAAATGCCTGTACTTGCTGCAAGGGCTAAGGATGAAAAAAAAAAAAAGTCAAAGGAAGTACATTTAAAACAGAAGTCATTTAAAACAATGCGTGCAAGAGATGATTTCTCAGTAAACAAATGTGTTTGGATTTCCCATTTTCAGGCCCCTGTGTTCTTAGTAAATATAAAAGCAGACCCTGGCTTTCTAAACCATGAATTCGACCCCTGGGAAGACAAATAAAAGATCTCAGATATCCTTACAGTTCATTCTTTTTGTCTTTAGTACAGGCAGTTCTACCATTTAATTGTATCCATTTCTAAAAGATACGTAAGAAGATTTTAAATGTGTGTTCTAGTTGATGCTTAAACTAAAAGGAAATGAAATACTCACAAATGCTGTGTAATATAAGCCAAGGAGCTTCTCACGGTTAATTGAAACATCTGAGTAAAATGAAGATTACCAGAGTTTTATGTCTGCCACTGATGAGAAAACGAGATATTGGTGTGATGTCCTCATTGGTTTGTGAATCTAAAGATGTGCAGAGAGTGTCACAAATCACCTTGATGTCCCTGAGCAGGAGATTTTACCTTTGAAGCTCCGATTAATAAAAAAAAAAGATATTTAGCTGGATGGCTCTTGGCTGCCTATGCATCTGTGTGTTCTGACACATAGCAGTCCCTTCATTTCAGGGCTGGAATAATTTACACTCATGAAATCAGCTCAGGAGTCATCGTCTTTAGATTAGTGTATGTAAAATATCTCAGTTGGAGACAGTAAAGAGTCACAACAAATCATACTACACCTGGTTTGAAGATCTGTTCTCATTTGCAAAGGTTATATGAATTTCATATAAGAATACCAGATCATTTTTCCCTGAACACAAAATTTGTTTATGGTCTATCCAGAAGAGAAGTGGCAAGGATAGAGTTAGGTGTGTTCATCTCTTGCTACGGTACGTAGCTGGGGTCAGCCTGGTTCCTGCCGAACATCCTGCTTTTTCTGTTATCTGAATGAAAGTGGAGCTAGATTGGGAGAGCTGGTCAGGAACAAGATGGACAAGCAGGAGCAAGAAGACTTGAGCAAAAAGCCCTACCAGACCACTCATATCCTCTTTCACTAGCATACACAAAGCTGAAGAACAGATTAATAAGAATTCAAAGGAAAAAATAAAAAGATTGAACCTCAAAGTACCCTGTCAGACACAGCATCCTGCCTTGTCTTCAGTAAGGGGATTTGAAGAGGAAACCCATCCAGGTCAGAAGAACCAAAAGAAGAAAAAGAAAAGCTCCATTCTCCTGGGCCCAGAGTGATTTTTACCTTGTCCAAGATTGCATGGTTGGTTGGGACTTTGGGAGCAGAGTCTATCTTCCCAGTTCAATGACCTTTCTTCTACACCGCCATTTCCCAAAGAATGTTTCCTCAGAAAACTGAGTTCCACAGGTGATTAGTAAAGCAGGTATTAGAAAAACAGGGTGCTGTGCTTGGTGATTCGAATCCAGCTAGAAGTGCCTCAGAAGAAATTTACTTCTGAAAGATCACAGCCATTGAAAATCTTATAGGACACAGTTCTGCCCTGACGCACACGAGGCCGCCATGAGTCAGAATGGACTCAACAGCAACTGGTGGTGGTGCTCATCTAAGCTGACGAAGCAGGTGGTTAACTTCCTTCTTTTACACAATATCGAACAGGTTTCTTGAGAGCGGAGCTCCTCAGAGTCTTTATCTGCCCTCGCTGACTGTGAAAGGGAGAGTGTCATTTGCTGATATAGGATGCAGTGTTACCCAGACAAGCCGATGACAGAATCCTTTTCTGTTTTTTGGAGAACATAGATCTTTGGGGTCTAGTGATTCAGGCGCACCCTTTAGGAAAACCTGATTGTCTTAGTTTCTGTAACAGAAATACCACAGGGTGGTGGCTTGAACAAACAGAAGTTTATTCTATCACAGTTTAGGAGGCTGGAAGTGTGAATTCAAGGCACCGGCTCTAGGGGAAGGCTCTCTCTGGGGGAACATCCTTGTTTCAGCTTCTTTGGCATCCCTCTTTGTGTTTGTTGGAGATTTCCACATGGCACCTATCTTTCCCCATTGACGCTTGCTTGCTTCTGTGCCTAATCTGCTCCTTTTACATCTCAAAAGCGAATGTTTAAGACACATCCTGCACTGATATGGCCTCATTAACATAACAAAGAAAATCCTATTCCCAAATGCTATTGTATTCACAGGTAAAAACCAAACCAAACCCATTGCTATCTAGTCGACTCCTAGCAACCCTATAGTGACCACAGGTACAGGGATTAAGATTTACAACACATATTTTAGGAAGACACGATTTAATCCATATCACTGATCTATACCAAGGAGGTCTTGCAGTGGCTGCTCACTTGCTGGAGGACTCATGAGCAGACTAATTTGTTCACAGTGCAATGGGGCACCCAAAGGCAAATTCACTACTCAGACCTGCAGGGTCCTCATCTGCCAAATAAGGCAATTGGTCTAGACCAGTGGTTCTCAACTAAGGAGACAGTTATCACAACCACTGGCAGCTGGACCAGAATCTCCTAGAGGCAAGGACGGGGTGTGTTGTTACACAAAGCTTTTCACATCCACATCCTTTCCAGTTGAGAACCACTAACTTAGAGCTCCTTCCCAGCTTTGGTATTATTGACCTAATAATGACCCATGGAAGCAGCAGTCAAGAAATCAAACGATGCATTGCATTGGGCAAATCTGCTGCAAAAGACCTCTTTAAAGTGTTAAAATCAAAGATGTCACTTTAAGGACTAACATGTGCCTGACCTAAGCCATGATGTCTTCAGTTGCCTCATATGCACGCAAAAGCTGGGCAATGAATAAGGAAGACCAAAGAAGAATTGATGCCTTTGAACTATGGTGTCAGTGAAGAGTATTGAATATAGCATGGACTGCCAGAAGAATGAACAAATCTATCTTGGATGAAATACAGCCAGAGTGTTCCTTAGAAGTGAGGATGGTGAGACTTCGTCTCACATATTTTGAACATATTATCAGAAGGGGCCAGTCCCTGGAAAAGGACATCATGCTTGGTAAAGTAGAGGGTCAGAGAAAGAGAGGAAGACCCTCAGCGAGATGGATTGACACAGTGGCTGCAACAATGGGCTCAAGCATAGCAACAATCGTGAGGATGGCGCAGGACTAGGCAGTGTTTCATTTTATTGTATGTAGAATTGCTATGAGTTGGAACTGACTCCACGGTACCTAATGAAAACAATAAAATAGTATATGCATATATTATTTGATCCAGCAATTCTTCTTATAGAAATTGTTCTTACAAACTTTCACATTTATGAAATATAAAAAAAAAAAAGTGAAATATATACATATACATATATTCCCTCACATATCTTTCAGTTCATCATACTGTGGGGGCTTTCTTGTTGCTGTGATGCTGGAAGCTATGCCGCCAGTGTTCAAATACCAGCAGGGTCACCCAAGGTAGGCAGGTTTCAGCTGAGCTTCCAGACTAAGACAGACTAAGAAGAAGGACCCAGAGGTCTACTTCTGAAAAAATTAGCCAGTGAAAACCATATATATATATATATATATATAGTTACTTATATACATATTTAGTAATATTTAGTTATATATATATATTTAGTGAGATACACATACACATATACTGAATGATAGTCACTGAAGCCGTGTTGTAATAACAGATTGGAAACAACTAAACATCCACCAAAGGAATATGTGCAGTCATTATAAAGAACAGAACTATCTCCAAGATGTATGATTAAGAGAAGAAAGGAAAATGCAGCCATTATAAAGCATGCAACATCAGAATTAAACTGTATAGCACTCCTAATTGATGTAATAAATATGCATAATAAGCATATGCTTGTTTATATACAGAACATCTCTGGGACGAGAGTCAAGAAATTAATATCAGTCTTTGTACATGGAAAAAACAACTGGGTGTCTGGGGACAAGGGTGTTAAAAACTTGTTACCAAGTGCTGTTGAATCATTTCTGACTCACAGAGACTCTATGTACAACAGAACAAAATACTGCACAGTCTTGTGCCATCCCCACAATCGTCGCTATGTTTGAGCCCATTGTTGAAGCCATTGTGTTAATCCGTCTCATTGAGGGTCTCCTTCTTTTTCTCTGACCCTCTACTTTACCAAGTGTGATGTTCTTCTCCAGGGACTGGTCCCTCCTGATAACATTTCCAAAGTACATGAGACGAAGTCTCTCCATCATCATTTCTAAGGAGCATTCTGGCTGTACTTCCAAGACAGGTTTGTTTGTTCTTCTGACAGTCCAGAGTGTATTCAGTATTCTTCACCAACACCATAATTCAAATGCATCAATTCTTCTACTACCTTCTTTATGCATTGTCCATTTTTCACATGCATATGAGGTGATTGAAAATACCACGGCTCGGGTCAGGTGCACTTTAGTCCTCAAAGTAACATCTTTGCTTTTCAACACTTTAAAGAGGTCTTTTGCAGCAGATTTGCCCAGTGCAATATGTTGTTTGATTTCTTGATTGCTGCTTCTCTAGGCATTGATTGTGGATCCAGGTAAAATGAAATCTTTCCAACTTTAGCATTTTCTCTGTTTATCATGATGTTGTTTATTGATCCAGTTGTGAGGATTATCATTTTCTTTATGTTGAAGAGTAATCCATACTGAAGTGTAGTCTTTGATCTTCATCAGTGAGTGCTTCAAGTCCTCTTCATTTTCAGCAAACAAGGTTGTGTCACCTGCGTATCACAAGTCATTAATGAGTCTTCCTCAAACCCTGATGCCGAATTCTTCTTCATACAGTCCAGCTTCTCTGATTATTTGCTCACCATACAGATTGAATAAAAAAAAACGGTGAAATGACACATCCCTGATGCATACCTATCTTGACTTTAAACCATCCCCTTGTTCTGTTCAAATGACTGCCTCATGGTCAATGTACAGATTCCTCATGAGCACAATTAAATGCTCTGGAATTCCCATTCTTTGCAATACCAGAAATACCAGTGCCGTCAAATCAATTCCGACTCACAGTGACCCTATAGGGCAGAGTAGAACTGCCCCATAGAGTTTCCAATGAGCGCCTCTCAGATTTGAACTGCCGACCCTTTGATTAGCAGCCATAGCACTTAACCACTATGCCACTAGGGTTTCTTTGCAATGTTATCCATAATTTGTTATGATTCTCACAGTCAAATGCCTTATAGTCAATAAAGCACAGGTAAACATCTTTCTGGTATGCTCTGCTTTCAGCCAAGATCCATCTGACTACAGCAATGATATCCCTTGTTCCCTGTTCTCTTCTGAATCTGGCATGAATTTTTGACATTTCCCTGTTGATATGCTGCTGCAACTATTTTTGAATCCTCTTTGGCAAAATTTTACCTGTGTGTGACATAAAGGATATCAATAATTTACTCATTCTGTTGAATCACCTTTCTTTGGAATGGGCACAAATATGGATCTCTTCCAGTCGATTGACCAGGTAGCTGTCTTCCAAATTTCTTGCCATAGACAAGTAAGTGCTTCTAGCATTGCATCTGTTAGTTGAAACATCTCATTTGGTATTCTGTCAATTCCCGGAGCCTCATTTTGTGCCCATGTCTTCAGTGCAGCTTGGACTTCTTCCTTCAGCACCATCAGTTCTTGATCATATGCCCTCTCCTGAAATGAGATTACATTCTCAAATAGAAAACCACAATTTTGTTCCACCACAACCTGACTACTACAGTACAATTTTCTCTATTCTTTCATTTTCTTCTTTCCCATTCTTTTATTGTACATAAAGTAACTGGTGTATGTGCACAAGCATACTGCATTTTTAAAAACTGATTGGCCAATGGTATATTTTGATGGACCTCAAGTGAGATGGGGTGGGGAAAATACTGGTTCTGTGAAAATACCCCCTTTCTCCATTAGTGACACGCTCATTCAGCTCTTTATATTCCAGTAAGTTATTTTGCCCTCATTGTTTAATTTTTTAAAAAAGGCATAAAAAATGCTTGCATACTTTATTCAATTGGAGAATATTTTTCATTTATCACTGTAAAACCAAGGGCAATTTTATAACTTTTTTGCATGTAGCTGTTACACATAGAGCAATCTCTCTCTGAAAAAAAACCAAACCTGTTGCCATCGAGTTGATTCTGACTCATGGCAACCCCATAGAGATCCTATAGGACAGAGTAGAACTGCCCCATAGAGTTTCCAAGGAGCGTCTGGTGGATTCGAACTGCCAAGCTTTTGGCTAGCAGCCGTAGCACTTAACCAGTATGCTACCAGGTTTTCCAAATCTGTCTTTAAGTAGGGATAAATTACTCTAAAAGAAATCAATCCTAGATAATATAGCTCTCTTCAAATCAAGCTTCTTCTTGTTTAAATAAACTTCTTGTTTAAAAACAAAACAAAACAAAAAAAACTTGCTTCGCGCTATGTATCTCTTTGGATTTTGTACTATATGCAAGATAAAAAAAAAAAAAAAAAACCTAGCGCTCCCAGTTCCTTTCCCCCTATGTGTGCATGCCAGTCTTTACATTAAGAGATGAGATCTATTTCCCCTCCCTTTGAAGCTGGGCTGGCCTCGGGACATTCTCTGGTGGAAATGTCACTGTGGCAAGTTTCTAGAAGGATTGGCAGCTTCTTCTTTTCTATTAGAAACCAGCCACCGTTTAAGAAGTCCAGTTATCCTAAGAACCCCATGCTGTGAGGAAACCAAGCTAGTCACATAGAAAGGCCCTGTTGGCAGAGAGGTATTCAGCTAGCCCCAAGCTATTCTAGTCATCGCAACTGAGGTACCAGATGGGTGAGTCAATGGGCCATCTTAGATATTCCAACTCCAGTAGACACCACACGGAACTGAAGAATCACCTAGCTGAGCCTGTCCCAAATTTGAGAATTCTGAAAAATAATAATTTGTTGCGGTTTTAAACCACTAAGTTTTGGGGCAGTTTGTTAATCAGCAGGAGATAAAGAAAGTAATTAAAAACCAAAAACTAAACCCATTGCTATCGAGTGGATTGTGACCCATAGTGACCCCATAGGACAAAGTAGAACTGTCCCATAGGATTTCCAAGGAGCGGCTGGTGGATTCGAACTGCTGATCTTTTTGTTAGCAGCCGTAGCACACCGTAGCTCTTAACAACTGCATCACAACCTACTAAAAATAAATACCTAAAATAATTTAAAAAGTATTTTTGTGTATAATTTTGTATAAATGCAGGATGTGAGAGCATTTTGATAAGAAGGAAGCCATAGGTGAGTGAAGTAGGGGAGCAGAGGGTATCATCCAGGAGGGAAAAGAATGAAACTAGTGGAGCTGAAGGCAAATTTTGCTAGCTTCACAAATTTCCCTGGATCTGGCTTCTGTCACTATGAGGGTCTCTACGATTTGGAATCTACTCTACGATAATGGGTTTGGTTTTTTTTTTTTACAGGTTTGGTTTCTGCCAGGAAAACACCCCCCCTCCACACACACACATGCAAACACACCTCAATTCTCAATCTCTCTCAGTCTCCCAATCTCACACACACGCACACATACACACGCACACACACACACACACACACACACACACAGAGCATACTTAATTATTCTTGTAATTTGGGGGAAAGGAGGGAATATAAAGCAGGTTAATTGCTGCCACCATCAACCAGAGCCTGAGACTGTGAATTTAGTGTGTGTTCCAACACTGGATGCCCTTTGGGAACTGACAATACAATAGAGAAAGAAATAAAACAAAAGAACCTAACTAGCATAACCTCAATATTTCAAAATAATAGGAGAGAGGAAGGAGAAATTAGTTTGGTTTTAATGAAAAGAATGAATTCTAAAATATTTCAAAGGGCTGCGGTTATTACTTTTAAGTACAGTACATTTTACAAAGCTATAAATGGGTATCTAATAAGTTAAATGAAGTAAGTTAATGAAAGAATTAAGATTCACAAGAGGCCGAGGTTATATAATTATGTATCATAAAAGAGAAAGTCTTTTAACACTTTGGAATTAATTAGATGACCCAGAAATTGAAGTTACATTGAAGTTTTAGTTTGAAAAAGCAACTAATTTTAGATTAATGCATTGTACATAGTAGGCATTCAACAAGTGCTCATTAAAATAAAATGAACCAACTAGTAACGTCTGTTAGCAATTGCACTCCCCCTGGACTGAGGATTATGTCCAGTTCCATTGTGTTAGCAGTAACTTCATCCTCCCCAACTCAAAAGCATATCCAGGGGCAACTGAGAGTGAAAAGATAACCTTGAACATGTTTTCATTTATTTAAAAAAAAAAAGCAAATCATTTTAAAATATCAATAACTATCAATAGTAACAAATTACTTGCTGAATATTGCAGTTGAGAACAGGTAATTTAAGACATTTTCCTCAGAAAATTCAAATTAAAATGTGAGTAGGTTAACGGGGAAGAATTAATACAGAAAAGTGTAGAAACAACCAGAAAAATCAATCATTTTCTAGGTTCAGCCTGAAGACCTTGTAGTGGTGATAGGAGGGGGTGCGTAACGAGAGCAATGGAGCACCAAAATATAGGAGATAATCCAAAGGTAAATATCTCCTCCACAGATTTTTCCAGAATAAGCCCTAACACCCCGCTTGGGGTTATGAGCCCGTCTCTGAATAGCAAGTCAGAACACCGAAGGGAAGGACATTGTCATTCTCAACTATAATATTAATTGGAAGCTATCCAAAACATTACCTTGGGTAAGATCTGCTTCCTTGGTTCTTTTCATTCAGTGGGGACTCAAGTGAATTTCTAAGACCATAACATATCTTAGTATCAAGATCAATACTGAATTAGCAGACATGGCTAAGGATAACTGGGGGGAAATAATTAACAAAATTAAGGAGCATTTGCACCACTGGGAACCATAAACGTTATTTTATGGGTCCATGTAAATGTAATAAAACCTCTGTCTGTGCCACAATTTAATTTCACATCAAAAAGGTCCCCACAGATGGCCTGTAAGATTATTTTACTAAAATTGAATATGTCTATGCCTCCCTATTCTGAGTAAGAAAAAGCTTACTCTGCTTAGAAAGTTACATTTCACGCAGGGGAAGAGAGTTCCATCCGATCTCAAGTACTGCCTAACAGCAGCTCCTCAAAGCAAGTAATATAATTAATTTTTATTATTAATAGCACTTCATAATTGGCAGAGGCAGACATAATATATCAAAATAATGCTTCCAAGTATAGCATATACTTTTT
The DNA here is from genome assembly GCF_030014295.1 of Loxodonta africana. Lineage (NCBI taxonomy): Eukaryota > Metazoa > Chordata > Mammalia > Proboscidea > Elephantidae > Loxodonta > Loxodonta africana. The sequence continues at coordinate 82,388,427 of NC_087343.1, read as the reverse complement.
TCAAATAAAAAAAGTCAAATATTGATAAGCAGTGGAATACAGAGGACAATGTCTAAAACAGCTATCTTTAATATAACTGTTAAATATTTTTAACAGATTTATTGAGATATAATTCACATGCCACATGCCATGGACTGAATTATGTTCCCCCAAAAGTGTGTGTATCAACTTAGTTAGCCGATGATTTCCAGTATTGTGTGGTTGTCCTCCATTTTATGATTGTGATTTTATGTTAAAGAGGATTAGGGTGGGATTATAACACTCTTATCAAATCACATCCCTGATCCAACGTAAAAGAAGTTTCCCTGGGGTTTGGCCTGCATCACCTTTTATCTCCGAAGAGATAAAAGGAAAGTGATATAAGCGGAGAGTTGAGGACCTCATACCACCAAGAAAGCAGCACCAGGAGCAGAGTGCATCCTTTGGACCTGGGGTTCCTGTGCCTGAGAAGCTCCTCGACCAGGGGAAGATTGATGACAAGGAATCTTCCTCCAGAGCTGACAGAGAGAGAAAGCCTTCTCCTGGAGGTGACACCCTGAATTTGAACTTGTAACCTACTAGAATGTGAGAGAATAAATTTCTCTTTGTTAAAGCCATTCACTTGTGGTATTTCTGTTATAGCAGCACTAGATGACTAAGACACTGCACAATTCACCCATTAAATTGTACAAGTCAATGGTTTTTTAGCATACTCACAGAGTTATGCAACCATCATCACAATCAATTTTAAAACAATTTTCAACACCTCAAGAAGATACTCTGTACCCCTTACCTTAACCTCCCAGCCCTAAAAAAATATATAATTGCAGTCGAGTAGATTCTGACTCATAATGACCCTATAGGACAGAGTAGAACTGCCCCGTAGGGTTTCCAAGGAGCACCTGGTGGATTTGAACTGCCATAGTTCTTAACCACTACACCGTCAGCCTTAGGCAACCACTAATCTACTTTCTGTCTCTATGAATTTGCCTATTCTGGACAACTCATACAGACGGAATCATACAATATGTGGGCTTTGGCGATTGGCCTTTTCTCAGTTAGCATAACATTTTCAAGTTTCATCCATGTTGTGGCACGTATCAGTACTTCTTTCCTTTTTGTGGTTGAATATTATTCCATTGTATGGATATATATCCCTGGGTGGCACAAACAGTTAAGTGCTGGACTATTAACCAAAAGGGTGGTCGTTCAAACGTGCCCAGGGGCATCTCAGAAGAAAGGCCTGGTGATCTGTTTCTGAAAGGTCACAGCCTTGAAAACTATGGAGTGCAGTTCTACTCTGACAAAAATGGGGTCATGATGAGTCGAAATCAATTCAATGGCAGCTGGCTTGTTTGTTTGTATGGATATATCACATTTTATTTATCCGTCCATCAGGTGATGAACATTTGGGTTGTTTCCACTTTTTGGCTATTATGAATAATGCAGCTACGAACATTCGTGCACAAATTCTTGTATGTACATATGTTTTCATTTCTTGGGTGTATACCTAGAAGTGAAATTACTGGGTCTATATTTAACATTTTAAGGAACTGCCGAACTGTTTTCCAAAATGGCTATACCATTTTAGAATCACATTTATGTTACGTATAAGGATTCCAATTTCTCCACTTTCTCACCAACACTCGCTTTTATAAAGTGGTATCTCAATGTGGTTTTGATTTGCATTTCCCTAATGGCTAATGATGTTGAGCATCTTTTCATGTGTTTGTTGGCCATTTGTGTATCTTTTCTGGGAAAATGCCTAGTAGGATACTTTGGCCATTTTTAATTGGGTTGTCTTTTTAGTATTGAACTATAAGAATTCTTTATCGTCCTGGATACAAGCCCCTTATCACATATATGATTTGTAAATATTTTCTTCCATCCTGTGAGTTGTTTTTTTTTCACTTCTTCATAGTGTCCTTTAAAGGACAAAAGTTTTTAGTTTTGATGAAGTTCAACTTATCTATTTTTTCTTTTGTCACTTGTACTTTTGGTGTCGTATCTAAGAAGGTTTTGCCTAACCCAAGGTCAGGCAGATTTACTTCCAAGTTGGCTTCTAAGAGTTTTATAGTTTTAGCTCTTACATTTAGGTCTATGATCCATTTTGAGTTTATTTTCGTGAATGGTGGAAGGGAAGGGGTCAACTTTATCCTTTTGCCATGTGGATATCCTATATTTTAAGTAATATTTATTATTCTTTTTTTTTTTTTTTCTGTGCTGTGAGAAATACATATTCTTAATCACAGAAAGGAGACAGTCTGGTTTCCCCGTCTCATAATTTGTACATGGATCACATGCATGTCTAGTTTGAAGAAATAAATACTCTCTCTAGTCAATGCCTAAATGCACTGGCTAAAAAACCTCTGAGAGATGGCCACTGTTAGTGATGGGGGTCATTACATCATACCCAAGTACAAGGACAGCTTCATGGATAAGAATCAGCATAAAGCTGATTTCCAGAAGGCAGACATCAATCACATCCCTACTTTCCCGCTACTCCATCAATTCTGACACCAGCTGCCCACATAGCACCCTCTCTCTCTCTCTGTCCCTAGCCACCCGGGGCTAGGTCAGATCTTAGATGTTAAGAGGACACCATCCTTGGATTTGTTGATTTGCTGGAATGACTCATAGAACTCACAGAATCTATTGTACTTATGACTACCGGCTCTATTATAGTAAAAGGGTACAAATCAGGATCTTTGAAAGAAGGCATGCACAGGTGAGGTCTGGGGAGGTTCCCAAAGTGGAGCTGCCGTGTCTCAGAGAGGGTGCGCCACCCTCCCTTCACCATCGAGGGAGCTCTCTGAGCCTTCATGTTTCAGGCTTTTATTGGCCATTCTGCATGACAGACTAAATCATGCCTCCTGAGGCTAGTTGATATCGGCCTCCCAGGCAAATCTTTTCTGGTCTGGCTAGCCACCACTGGCCAGCACAAATCCTCAAGTATGGCGTGGAAGTACCAGACAAGGCACCTCGATTACTCCAAGAGTTATTTCTCTAGAGCCAAGCACAAAGGTTATCCTACTTAGGATAAAACTAGGTCCTTTACTGCACACTAAGAAAATAAATCTTGAGAAAGGATGGTCATTTTTCTTCTATGGAATTAAAAAGATTGTAAAAACTGATAATATTCAAAGTGGGGAAGGGTGCTATAAAAGAAGGAATTCTCCTGTACTGCGCCCAGGAGTGCCAACTGGTATGATACTTTCTGGAAGCAATTTGTCCATATTTTTCAAAAGCCTCAAAAATGTTCACACCCTTTAATCCAATAATCCCTTTACTTAGTAGTATCCTACAGAAATAAACAATATGCTTACACAGGTATATTTATAAAGATGTTGATCCCATTATTTTTAGAATTAAGTTATTTTCCTGCTTTTGAAACTTTCTCATCTCCTATAAAATTTCAAACATGCTCTCCAAATATATGTATATTTATTTACTCATAAATTATATATATACATTATAAAGTACATAGGTAAAAAGCTAAAGGATAAAGTAAAGCTGAAATAAACAATATTTTTAAATAAATTTAAAGTATTTTCTATTAACAGTACAGAAAACCTTTTTACTTTTAATAAAATACCTATTAATAATATTTTAGTGAGAACAATGTAATTGAATATCAAATTTGGCAACGTAGTTGCATTTTCTGTTGACAAAGCTTTTTTTTTAGCTGTAGAAGTGTTAGCTCTGCCATTTTTGGTTATTTACCTGTGCTTGGATAATTAGCGTTATCTTAAATCTGAGGTATATTTGCATAATTATACCTCATTTGCCTGTTTTGAGGGGTTAGTTTAGTTAACAGGAGTATCTGGGTGGTACAAATGATTAAGCACTCAACTACTGCCAAAAGGTTGGAGGTTCGAACCCACCTGGAGCTCACTTCAGAAGATGGGCCTGTCGATATACTTCTGAAAGGCCACAACCTTGAAAACCCTACGAAGCAGTCTACGCTGAACATATAAGGTAATGTATACGGAGCGCTTAGCACATTTAGTGCTTGATTAATATTAGAAAATGTTATTACTCCAATTTTTCTATAAGGATCATTTATTATTTTTATATTCAGAAAAGGAAAGCAAAACCGTTTAAAAAACAAAACAAGAGCTTGATTCTAAGTTCTGTAATGGCAAGAGCTATGGTCTGTGTTGCTCTCTTGTCTACGCCCACCTGCCTACCCCTGTACCTGGCCCACAGTAATGTTTAAAATGTATTTGTTGCATGAATGAATAAAGTGATAACACAGCTGGAGCAGCTGCATGTTCCTCTATTTTGTACACTGGTGATTGATTACTTAAGACAGTGTGGAACGTGGTTATAAAAACGCACAGGATGTATTACTTAATAACAATGATACTAAATCCCATTGCACAATCCAGGACATATTTAAATGGTTTGCCTTTACGGGACACAGTCTTGTAGCATTCTTCTTCCCTCTAAAAATCCCAAAATATCCAGACTTTTGTCTTGGGATCCCTGATTTGAAAGTGGCCCAAAGATTTTGTTCTGATTTATTCAGAATCATAAATAAAATGTAAATTCATACCTTTGAAAAGGTTTATCCTTCTTTTTTATTTCCAAGTCATATATTCAATCCATACCTGTGCAAGTATCTTGCATAGAAAAGTTCTATCCCTCGGCCACAGCCCGGCCCCAGTCAGAAGCCTTGCAAATCCATCCTATTGATCAAAGGGAAATTTTCCGTGTGGCTCCCTGCACAAATAACTCTCAGGACTAGAAAAATATCTTGGCCTGCATATCCTGCTGCTGAGAGGCCACAAGTTTCCTTTACGTCTATGAAGGATTGAATATTTCACCAAGTAAGGCATTCCTTAAAAATCAGTGTAGCATATTTTATTCTCAGGTAGCCAAATTTGTATTTTCCAGAACTTTTGGTTCTGAGTCAGCCAACTGTAATATAAGATGCTTATTTGAGGGCTCCAGCACAATTTCAGTTGAATTAAAATTTTCAGTTTTTAATTTGAAAATGAAGACAATTTAATGTAATATATTTTAAATTAAGTATTGTGGAGCTTAAAAATAACTCCTGAAGGAATTATTGTACCCAGTAGTCTTCCAGTTTATATGGTTATGTAGCCCAGATGCTAGTTCTCCACTCAGCATAACTTCCCTTTAGACTCACTATGAAGACATCTGGGTATACTGTGGCTGGGCTCGGTTTACATGGGAAAATTTTTTGTGTACTTTAAATCTGGTGATTGTTTTGGTCAAGCAACTACTTTTTTCCCTTACCGCATTTGCAGTTATTGGACCAAATTCATCTCTGGTTTTCACGTGGGGCATGTTCACAATCTAACACGTGAGGTACATCCTATTCTTCAGGCTCCCATGAGAAAACCTAAGGTGTGTAAACAGCCTGCCATAGGTACACATCACCAGGCCACCTTAGATTCTCCCAGCCTCTTCTGGCAGGTCATTCTCCAAAGCCCCCAGGAGCTTATGTGGCTGCTGGAACACTCACAACCCCACTGTAGCCCTCTCTAGTCTAAGACCATGGCACCCACCCACTGGGCACAGTGTTTTATCCCCACCACCTGCCCCTTCAAGGTACAGCCCTTCAACACAGTCAGAGGCTCAGTAGCTCGTGTCATAAGGGCCCTGTGAGGTGAGTCCTGACGCTGTGAGCTCTTTACCTCCTGTCAGTCACTTTTTCTATCTCTCTGTGAGAAAGTGCTTTTTGCAGGGATCAGAGGGTTTTCTAAACAACAGGATGCTATTCAGAGAGAACTCTGATGATTTGGGAGCAAATTTATAGGATCATGTCTCACCCCTGCTTTGGATGTTTCTAAAGTAGAATATTGTAGCTCCATGTCATGTGAGGAGATAAAGCAGTTTGTTCTCTGAGAAAGAAAAAAACATGGACAAGCTAAAGTTTAGGGATGAGCACTCACAACCCTATAGAGATGGCAGGCATTTTTAGAATCCACCTCCTCTAGCCTCTAATATCAGGTAGAACCCTACCTCATCAGAAATGAGAATTTTTTCTGTTAGGAAAAAAATAAATAAAACCACTTAACCCAGGGATTCATTCAACAATTTTTTTCTTCTGTTTGTTTTTCTTTAAAATGACTTTTTCCTTCTTAGAAAGGCAATACATGCTTATGAATTATCAGTCAGAAAATACCAACAAGTAGACAGGAGGGGGAAAAGCATCTCTGAGCTTTTGCTCTTGCAATTCCAATGTCTGGACCATTCTTCCCCAGCTGTCTGCAGGACTGGCTCCTTCTCATCAAATACCTCTCTGGGGGGGCCTGGTGCCCTACTGCATGTATTTCATGTTAACCCTCAGTCACTTGCTTTCATTTTGTCCAGTTTTATTTTCTTTAATAGTCACCAAAATTACATTATTTATAATCTAACTTGCTATTTCTCCCACAAGACTGTGCACCCCATGGGACGAGGGACTTGTCTTAGTCACCAGTGCTTAGAACAGCACCTGGCACATAGTGGGCACTGGGTAGGTATTTCTCAACTACATGAATGAATGAAGGAGTACATGAACAAATAAATCATTATTACATTTTATATGACCCATGTTTAGGCAAATATGTTTGATGTCTTAATAAGGGATCCCCAGGACTATCCCCATTTGGGGGCCTGAAACACTTGAAGTAAATGCCCTTTTGTAATAAAACTTTCTTCTGTAACCAGTTGTCATGGAGGTGATTCCGTGTATGTCCCCAAGTGTGTCAGAGTAAAACTGTGTTCCTCAGGGTATTTAATGGCTGAGTTTTCAGAAGTAGACAGCCAGGCCCTTCTTTCAAGGCACCACCAGGTGGACTCGAACTGCCAACCTTTTGGATTAGCAGCAAATCATGTCAACTGTTTGCATCACCTGGGGATTCCTTGGCCACTGTATGGTCTTCTAAAGTATTAGAGACAGTAGGCCTTAAATATAAAACTCACTAATGGAAATTAATTATAACACAGCACTTCAAGTTAAGGTACCCATGCTGAGTTTGAAATGTAAGCCTGTGGTTGGCATTTAACTATATAATTTTTTTAAATTATACATACTTGTGCCTGGGTAGTCTGGCCTTTGAGTGCCTGGCCACTCAGTCAGGATCATGCCTGCTGGCTCTGTAAGAGGGGAGGCCCAGTGGCTATTTCCCTGGGAAGTGTGCAGCATTGAGACAAGCACCCAGTCTGTGCCTCTGCTCTGCTGTACCTGATGACACCAACAGAAGTCTCGTTCCTCCCCTGGCTGAATGAAGAACTCAGATTCCTCAGGGACCGATAGGCTGTCAAAAGTAACCCATCCTACTCCCTTCTCCTCTACCAGCAAACTTTGCCTGTAGTGGGAAAAAACTATAACCCTTAGCTCTCCTGTTTGGCTAAGGATCCTCCCCTTTCTTTCCCAGTGGGTCTAGGAATGGTTGAAGGTAGGATTCAAACTTAATCACAACAGCAAAAAACTTTACTTGTGTTTGACCAAGGATGGCACAAAGGGTTTGTGCTCAACTGCTAACTTAAAAAGGAGCCCTGGTGGCACAGTGGTTAAAGTGCTTGGCTGCTAACCAAAAGGGAGAAAGATGTGGCAGTCTGCTTCCATAAAGATTTGCAGCCTTGGAAACTCTATGGGGAAGTTCTACTCTGTCCTATAGGATCGCTATGAGTCAAAATCAACTCAATGGCAGTTGGTTTGATTTTTTTGGTTTACTAACAAGGGTTGGTGGTTTGAACCCATCCAGCTGCACCACAGAAGAAAGGCCTGGCAATATGCTTCTGTAAAGATTACAACCAAGAAAACCCTATGAAGCAGTTCTAATCTGTAACACAGGGGCTCGCCATGAGTTGGCATCGATTCAACAATGAGTTTGTGTGTGTGTGTGTTCCACCTATACCTTGTGAGTCTGTGTTTTCTGTGTAGATGCCACTGATTAAAACCAGATCTGCTATTCTGAAAATCTTTGTGATTTCATTATTGTGAATATCCTTAAAGGTTCCCTTGGGATATATTCCTAGAAATGGAATAAAAACAAACAAGCAAGAAAAATCCCCATTGCCATCAAGTTGATTCCAACTCACAGCGACCCTATAGGACAGAATAGAACTGCCCCATAGAGATTCCAAGGCTGTAATCTTTAGAGAAACAGACTGCAGTATCTTTCTCTGGGCACCTGACATCCATTCTTCCTTCCAGTGTGCTTTCCTGTACTGCACAGCCTGGAAAGTTAAAAACGACATTTTCCAGTGAATATGTTGTTTTCTTTCTGACGATCTTTTATTTTAACTGGAACATTTAATTTATCATCATTTATTGTATTTACTGATGTATTTAGATTTATTTATATTATCTGGTTTTGTTCTTTATGCCTCATCTTTTGTATTTTTCTTTATTCTTTCTTACCTTACCATTTGTTTTTTCATTTATTATTTTTCTTGAATAGTTTTGCAATTTACCCTCTTTTTGATCTTAAAATTATAACTAATATATTCAATTTATTCAAGTCTAAAGTTAATTATTTTATATTAATTTTTAGAACTTTATTTTAATTTAATTATTACATATTTCAAACACATGCAAGTATAAAAAAGAATATAACAGGCATACATGTACCAATCTTTATAATCAAATATGTTTCCCCACTCCAAAAATACAAGAATTTAGAATATTTTAACTCCATTTATCTCCCTCGTAACTTACATGCAATTTTTTTATGCATTTAATTTTATTTATTTACAATTTTTTTTTTGTACTTCAGATGAAGGTTTACAGAGCAAATTAGTTCCTCATTAAACAATCAATACACATATTGTTTTGTGACATTGGTTGCCAACTCCATGACATGTCAATACTCTCCCTTTCTGGACCTTGGGTTCTTGATTACCAACTTCCCTGTGCCCTCCTGCCTTCTCGTCCTTGCCGCTGGTCTGGTGTGCGCATTTAGTCTCATTTTGTTTTATGGGCCTGTGTAATCTTTGGCTGAAGGGTAAACCACAGGAGTGACTTCATTACTGAGTAAAAGGGTGTCTGGGGGCCATACTTTGGGGGTTTTCTGGTCTCTGTCAGACCAGTAAGTTTGGTCTTTTTTTTTTTTAGTTAGAATTTTGTTCTACGTTTTTCTCCAGTTCTGTCCAGGACCTTCTATTGTGCTTCCTGTCAGAGCAGTCGGTAGTGGTAGTTGGACACCATCTAGCTGTGCTGCACTCAGTCTGGTAGAGTCTGTGGTAGTTGTGGTTCATTAGTCCTTTGGACTAATCTTTCCCTCGTGTCTTTGGTTTTCTTCATTCTCCCTTGCTTCAGATGGGGTGAGAACAAAGAGGTATCTTAGATGGCTGCTCAGAAGCTTTTAAAACCCCAGATGCTACTCATCAAAATAGGATGTAGAACACTTTCTTTATAAACTATATTATGCCATTTGAGCTAGATGCTCCCCAAGACCATGATCCCCACAGCTTTCAGCCCAGTAATTCAGTCCCTCAGGGAGTTTGGATGTGCCTATGGAGCTTCCATGACCTTGCCTTGGACAAGTTGTGCTGGCTTCCCCAGTACTGAGTACTGTTATGCATTTAATTTTAAAATTTAAACAGCTTAAAACAATTGCATATAAGTCATGAGAGGAATAAATGAAGTTACAGTGTTCTAAGTTCCTGTATTTTTTGGTAGGAAAGTAAATATATTGATTACAAAGATTGGTACATGTGTTGTTTTATAGTCAATTTTTGTTTTGATTTACCCATGTAACTACTACTTTTTATTTTTGACTTATTTTCGTTTCAGATCTTCTATCTGACCCTATGTTCTATCTGATATACGTGTGTGTGCATTGAAATATCAACATGCCAATAAAATAAAACACAATCAACCTAGATTCTGTAACTAGTAAAAATATATTTCAAGAAGAAGGGTAAAATAAAGGTATTATCAGACAAATACACTGAGAGAGTTTGCCAGCATCAGACCCTCACTGCAGGAAATGGTAGTGAATATAGTACAACACAATGAGTGTAGCATTCCACTGGCTTCTCACTTCCATTGCTACCTTAAGGAGCATAGCTGTTAATCTAACTATTGCTCCTTTAAAGCTAAACTATCTTTTATCTCTGGCTGCTTTTAAGACTTCTTTTTCTTCGTATTTGATCTTCTGGGTCTCTGTCTTCATGCAGTTTTTGGCCTGGATATTCTTTTTTTTATTGCCAGCTCTTTGATGCTTTTGAATACTTTGTTTTCCCTTGAATTATCTATCTGGGAATTTAGCCTGCCATGATATTAGAAATAAAACATCACTTTTAATAGCACAGAATTAGAAACAATCTTACTGTCCAACAGTAGCTACTGGGTAAATAACATATGATACATCCCTTCAATGAAGTGTTATGTAGCCTGTAAACTTATCTTTATAAAGAAAAAAAAAAAGTTGAAAGAGCAGAAAGTCTTATTAATGTAATGAAAGTAAGATTAAAGGGAGGAATGGAATTTGTATGTTTTGAGAGATACCTGTGTGTTAGCTATTCTCCTACGAGTATCTCTATGGACTAATGCTTTTAATCCATACAATAGCCCCATGAAATAGAGATTATTGTCCCTGAACTAAAGATAAGGAAACAGACTCAGAAAGATTTAATAATTTGCCCAGACCGTACATCAAAGACAAATAAACTGTAACTAACCGTTTATATTAACTATCTGAAAAAGAAGATATGCCAACAGTAGGCTGGCATCTGCTAGTAACCTAAGAAAAGAGGAAAAAAAGAGTAGACTTTTGGGGTGCTCTGGCTCTGTACTACTGGTAAGGACACTGCCCCGCTGACATGAATGTCTGGTCACTTTGGCCAGTACAGCTCTGTAATGGAGTCAGATATGTCAGGCAATTACAGCACCATAGAGCTCATCCAATCAACTCTCCAACTCTGGCTCCGTGACCATTAGCTACCTGCTGACTGTCAAGTTTTTCTAGAAACAAAAGGATGCTTCTCCCAGTTTAACCAGCTAGGCAGGGGTGTTTCTCACTATAAGTTGGTACCTTGGCCTTTGGGTTTACTCTTCAGTTCCTTCTAAGCTGGATAATATGACTCCATCCCCGGGTTTGGTGCTCTAGCAAAGTTGAGTTTCTGGGCCTATAAAGTTGAAAACCAAACCCTGGATCAAGAGTACTCCTCTAAGATAATGCCGTGGGAGCCCCTTACTGGCAGCCAGTCAGCCTTTCTATCTGACATCTTCATCTTGCTTAATTTAAATGCAACTTGAATAAGTTGTTGGGGTGTTCTGACAGTTATTAAGTTATTGTCTCTCAGATCCAAATGCACCCTTCTATATTCTGCATTGTGTTGCTGGGTCTAGGATTCTACAAACCGCATTTCTACTTTGTCAGGTAGAATGCTAGAGGAGGAGGAAGGGACTTGCTCCTTCCTATGGGCTTCCTGAATGTTCCTTATTTCCTGTGAGCATCACACTAGCATCATTTCTTCATCCCAACAACTTCATTTCCTTCCTGTAGTAGCAGTTGAATTCAGTGTGCAGTTTTTCTCAACATTTGTCAGACCAGCCTCCATGCCCCCTTGGACACCCAGCATAAACTGCCTGATGCCTTTTCTTCAGAGGTCTGCTTCCTCTTCTAAACGTCCCAATTTAAGTAATTCCAACTTCTTTTTTTTTTTTTTTTATCTTAGGGGTAGTAAATGTTTCCTTCAGCTGCTACCTTCCTGACACCTTGGTGTTCTCTTTTTTACCCTCTCATTTATTTAGTTAACATACTTTTTTATGCTTTATTTATTTAGTTAACATACTAGATAACATACTTTCTTTGTTCAAACAACTGGTGTGATCTCCCTCTCCTGACTGGGCTTCAAATGCAATTTTCTGCTCTTTCTTTTATTCAAATTGGCAAAAAGATATTTACTTATGTCTAAGAATCTGTATATGACTTGCAAAAAAAAAATGAGATGGGTTTATATCAATTTATCAAACTAGGAAGAAAGCTAAAAGAAATAAATGAACAATAGAGTGACATGTTTTGCAGGTATTTGGTACCCCCCTCCCCCCCATTCTCTATAGCTAAGCAGTTGCTCAAAGTGCTCCAATTTCTTTTTCTCGGTTCTGGAAGCCAATAAATCCCGAAATAACACCATTACAGTAAAACAAGCTGCATAGCCCAAAGATGGATTTACTGGAATGATGTCAAATGATTGTTTCCACGGTATTGAGTGCTTACTTTAGAACTTCCTTAGAGCTGAGCTATCAAAAGGTTATTATTTTGGCTTGCAGAGAGGCTTGAAAATATATTCTAAGGGAAAAGAGCATGGCATGACAGTTGCTTGCTCCTGGAAGGGTTCTGGGACTGCCTAAAGGGCAAAGGAGTGGCAGCTCAAGGATATATGTTCGAACAGCTTGAAGCCAAAGTTGTCTCTAAGAGAAGTACCAATTTATCTAGTGTGACAAACAAATAATCCTGAGGATTAATCCAAAATTTGAATTAAAAGGTTGTGCCTTTGTATAATTATTAAAATTAAAAAAAAAATTGCTGAATATTGCTGAGGAGTGTGTATGCTTTGAATTTGTTTAGGATGTCCCAGTTCAGAAAAGAAAGCTCCTTCAGAGAGTCTACTCTACTGGGTGGGTATTTGTTTATGATGTAAATTCCTTTTATTTGCCCTGAAATCTGTAACCTCCCTCCATCACAGGTCTAGGGTACATAGATGAAGCTCAGGTTAGGGTTTATAGAAATAATTGTCTGTTTTTGTACTCCTGAGCTAAGCCAGGCATCAACTATTTTAAGGAAATCGTCCCCTCACCCTCTTCCTCTAGGGGGTATTTCAACATTAGTAATAAACAGAAGCAGCTAGATAATCTTCAGTCTTTTTGAGGGCTATGGTTAAAAGACAACAATTCACTCCATCACCGACACATTCCTCTTCACCAAACACCACCCCGAAGCCATTTAAATCAATAACATCTTGTGTTCTAAGCATTTAGCTCCTGAGGACTTGCTACTGTCTTAACATTACCACCAGTGAGACCTCCGTTCTAATGTTTGTCTTGCCTCATTTACACAGCCCTCTTAGTTATCCTAGTAGCAAATCTTCAATGATCCTCTCTGTATTTTCCATTTTCTCCGCTGTTCTGGAACTCCAATCACTCGTAAATGTTTGCTCTTGATGGTATCCCACGTAGTTCTTAGGTTTTCTTCATTCTTTTCTCTGATTTTTCCTCAAAGTGGTATCCAAGGATTCGTCTTCAGTTTTGCTGATCCTGTCTTCTGTTGTTTCAAATCTGCTCCTAAAGCATCATCCTATTGCGCTATCCCTTTCTGAAATCTTGTTGTTTGTCTTTTGGATTTCTAATTGCTGTTTTTGTGTGCTTTCTAATTATTTATTTTGACATTTTTATTCCTGTATTATTTTCCTGAATTCTTCCATTGCTTTGTCTGTGTTTTCTCTGTACTTTCCATGGTTCTATTTTTTACTTAGTTTTGTCTGTGTTTTCCTTCATCTCTTTCTTAACCTTTTAGAAGTCTCTGAATATTAGACTTTTGAATTCCCTATCAGGTAGTTCCAGTGCCTTTTATTGTACCAGAAGGTCATCTGGTGTTTTATTTTAGCCGCTTACCGGAGCCATCCAGTCCTGCTTTTTCATATGTTCATATGTTGTCTGCTGTCTCTGAGACATTCAGGAATTATTTACTTCATTTATTGTTGGTAGATTTGTTTGTTTTGTCCTGCTTTTTTGTTTTATTTGGTTATGTCTGGGCAGGCGGGCTGTGCATGTTTTGTTACTTTCTCATCTGTCACAGGATAGTTCTCACAAGCTTGTCCAGGTGGCAGGGCCAGTCACTCAGCTATATGCAGCAGGGCAGGTGGGGGGGGAGGAGGGGCAGGGATGTGTAATTTGAAGCACAAACTAGGGGTGGCAGGGTGGGTCTGGGGGCAACCCGGCAGGGCCGGGTCCAGAAATGTGTGTCAGTACTGCTCAGGAGCGCAGTGCTGGGTGGGGTGAGACCAGAGGGTGGAACAAGGTGGGGGGGGTCCGGGTGTCCGCATAGGTACCACTGGGGAGCACTGCATTCAGTGGGGCGGGCTGGGGGAGTGGCATAAGGCAGGGCCCAGGAGTCCGGAGAGCCACATAAGTGCCACTTGCAGGCACAGCACTCGCTACGTGGTGCAGAGAGGCAGGAGGGAAGGGAGAAGATGTGATGTGCGGAGCTAAGAGTGAGAGAGAGAAGAGAGAGGAACAGAAGCAAAAGAAAGAAAGAAAAGAAACAAACGTTTTAAATGGTGGCGTGGTGGAGGTTGGCTGGTAGGGGCAGGGCAGACCCAGGGAAGCTATGCGCCAGTGGCTTTCTAGCCAAGTGCAGAATGGCCCATCAAAAAGGGGCAGAGGAAGCACATGGGGCTAGGTGAGTAGAAGAAAGGGCAGGAAGGGAAAAGGAGAGAAGAAACAAAAAAACAAAAAGAAATGATGCTGAGGTAACCAGCCATTGGGGGCGGGGCCGAACTGGGGTGTCAGTGAGCTGGTGTCTCTCTTGGTGGGCAGCACAGCATGACGCATCAGGAAGGGGTAGAGGCAGTGCAGGGCCTAAACAGGAGGGAGAAGGAAAAGAGAGAAAGGGAAAGATAAAGAAAAATAAAAAATATGGTGCTGAGGGAGCCGGCCAGGGGAGGCAGTGCAGAACCGGGAAGGCCACGTGCTGATGGCTCTGTAGCCAAGCTGTGTAGCATGGCACATCAAGGAGGGGCAAAGGTGGCACACAGGGCCAGGAGGGCAGTAGAAAGGAAAGGAAGGAAGGGAAAGAGAAAGAAGAAACAGAAAAACAACAAAAAAATATCGCACTGAGGGATCCGGCTGTTGGGGGCCAAGCAGACCCACTGCGGCAGTGAGTCGGTATTTCTCCAAGCAACCTCTGCCCATTGGAAAGCAACAGAAGCCATGTACAGGGCAGAAGGGTGGAAGTGGGAAAGCATTTATCTCTGGTTACTGGGTGCTCTGTCTCCTGTTGGGAGCTCCGTGAAGTTGCCTTCTCATATTCCCTGTGTGGGGTTGTTGGTGGCTGTGCTCAAAGATGGCAAATCTGTGCTGTCCATTAGCCAGCGGGGGACCTCCACCCTGTAGCTCTCTTCCTTCTCTGTTCTCTGTCAGTTTCTTCTTGTATTTGGTGCTTGATCTAGTTCTTTATCCCGTCGTTTGATGCTTAGGGTTCCAGGATTGACACCTGTATCTGTTTTACTTAGTTTTTCCAGTCTTTCCTGCAGAGGGATAGCATGGTGCTTCTGTCTATAGTGCCATGTTGGCTATACCCCATTCATTATTAAAACTCTCGGAAAACTAGGGCTAGAAAGAAGTTTCCTTAACTTGATAAAAGACATCTACAAAATACCTACAGCTAATATCTTACTTAATGTTAAAAGACAACATGTTGAGATAAAAAAACAAGGGCCAACTGTCCAATCTCACCGCTTCTACTCACATTGTACTGGGTTCTAAACAGTGTAAATAAAAGGAAGAAAAGGTATAAGACTGAAAGGAAGTAATAAACTGTCTGTATTTGTAGGTGGAAACCCTGGTGGTGTAGTGGTTAAGTGCTATAGCTGCTAACCAAAAGGTTGGCAGTTTGGATCCACCAGGCACTCCTTGGAAACTCTGTGGAGCCATTCTACTCTGTCCTATAGGGTCGCTATGAGTCAGAATCAACGGGACGGCAATGGGTTTCATTGTTTTATTTTTTTTTGTAAATGACGTGATTGTCTATGTAGAAAATCTCATGGAATCTATAAAAAAGTTCCTAGAACTAATAAGTGAGTTTAGCAAGGTCATAGGATACAAGGTCATTATAAAAAAAAAACCAAGTACACTTCTATCTAATGGCAATGAACAACTAAAAACCAAAATTTAAAAAACAATACCATTTACAGTATCACCAAAAAGTAAGTAGTTATAAATCTAACAAAATATGTGCAGGATCTATATGCTAAAAACTGTCAAATACAGATGACAGAAGTTAAAATCTAAATCAATAGAGATATGTACTGTGTTCACGAATTTTAAGAGCCAATATTGTTAAGATGCTTTGCTGTTGTGTGTCATTGATTAAATTCTCTTAGCAACCCTGTAGGATGGAATACAACTGCCCCGTGGGGCTTCCAAGGCTGTAATCTTTATGAGAGCAGATCACCAGGTCTTTTCTCCCACGGAGCCACTGGTGGGTTCAAACCTCTGGCCTATTGGTTAGTAGCCAAGTGCTCAACCATTGTACCACCAGAGGTCCTTGTTAGGATACTATCCTAAATTCACCTATAGATTTTATACAGTCACAATCAAAATCGCTCCAGAATTTTTTGTGGATATCAACAAGCTGATTCTAAAATTTATGTGTAAAGACAATGGAATTAGATTAGCCAAAACAATTTTGAAAAAGAATGACAAAGTTGAAGGACTCATACTACCTGATTTTAAGACTGATTATAAAAATGCAGAAATCAAGGCAGTGTTGTAATTGACAGCGGCCTATGGTTACAAGTGTTCCTGGATGGTGCAAATGGTTAATACACCTGGCTGCTAACTGAAAGGTTAGAGGTTTGAGTCTACCCAGAGGCACGCTGGAAGAAAGTCCTGGCAATCTACTTCTGAAAAATCAGCCTTTAAAAATCCTATGGAGTACAGGTTTACTCCGACACAGATGGGGTCACCATGAGTCAGAAACAACTGGACAGTAACTGGTGGTAGTGCTCACAAAGTACACAAATTGTGGGCTATCTGCACATCTCTCTTTCCCAAGCACAACAGTGAAGCCATGTGAATCAGGGCTAACTCGTATCCCAAAGTATGCCTGTGGCAGAGACTTCTAACTGTATCCCAATATCGGTTCTCTTTTTCTTTTTAGTAATAGAATCCCTGTCTTCTACTAAGACACACAGCAGCCCAGCTGGAGACTACATTTTTCCTTCTCTCTTGTAGCTGGGTGTGGCCCGTAAGTAAGTTCTGGCCAATGGAGAGTGAGCAGAAGTGTATCAAGCATCTTATAGATCATTCCTTTAAAGGGGTATAGAATTTGAGACCAGAATGTGAGCCATCTTTAACTCTGCAGAAAAGGCAACATCCTTGAGCATGGTGGAGCAACAACTTAGAAAGTGTCTAGGCTTCTGGAGAGAGCCCCTGGAGGTGCAGTTAACACCTCAGCTGCTAACCAAAAGATTGGAGGTTCATGTCCACCCAGAATCACCTCAGAAGAGAGACCTGGCATTCTACTTCCAAAAAATCAGCCTCTGAAAACCCTGTGGGGTGCAGTACTACTCCGAATTGTCAGCAACTCGTAAAAAGAAAACTTCTGGAACCTCAGGAAGCAGAGGAAACTTACCCTATATCTTATTTATGCCACTGTTTTTTAATCTGTGTTAAACAACTGAAGAAGCCCTGGTGGCCTAGTGATTAAGAGCTAGGCTGCTAACCAAAAGGTCGGCGGTTCAAATCCATCAGGGGCTCCTTGAAAGCCCTGTGGGGCACTTCTACTCTGTTCTATAGGGTTGCTTTGAGTTGGAATTGACTCAACGGCCACAGGCCTGGTTTTGTTTTTAAACAACTGAAACAATATTCTAACAAAAGCAAGGAACAAGCGCTCCCCGTCTCACCTCCTGAATATAAATCAAAACCAAACCCAGTGCTGTCGAGTCAACTCTGACTCATAGTTGGCTCATAGCGACCCTATAGGACGGAGTAGAACTGCCCCATAGACTTTCCAAGGCACCTGGAGGATTTGAACTGCTGACTTTTTGGTTAGGAGCCGTAGCACTTAACCACTATGCCACCAGGGTTTCCCCTCCTGAATATAGAAAAGTTTAATGAATGCAGGGAATTCCGTGCTCAATTGCCCCCAGGTCTTCCTACCTTGATCACACCCCTTTGACTTATTTAACCTCAAACGTCTTCCTGCCCTTATTTCCCTCTCAACTCACCCCTGCTCCTTCCTTCTCTTTCACTTCCTATCCCTGTGTTAAATTCCTTTTGTTGTTGCTGTCATTCACTCTTTTTGTCCTTGTGGCCTTATATCCACCTCCAATTGTGGATATAATTGTGGGTTATTTTCACGAAAGCAAAAATAGGAATAGTGCAAAGTTCAAAAGTTCAAAGGCCACAGTGAGTGTTCAGCTTAAGCAACTTGCAACTGTCACTGGCGGCTAGTAGTTTGTTTTCGCTCTTTATCTCCCTTTTCTTCTTTTGAATATTTCACAAAGTATCGTAAGACTGTCTTCGTTTTTGTAACTGAGAAATACATTATGGTCTCTAAAGCAACATGTCTTAAATGCTCTCCCCCACTTCCCCCCTCATTTGAATACTCAAAAGATAGCTGCTTGATTTGTGGGATGTTCAACCAAACTTCACCACCCATTTACAAAACAGTGTTTGTAAAACACTGATTTTTTTTTTTTATCTTTACTTATGGAAATTAACTTTTATAAAGCAAAGAAAGCAAAATTCCATCTTGTGTAATAGTCTCTACGACTGAAATTACATAGTCAGTTTTTACTTGTAGGCACAAATTTTTTTTTAATATGAGTTAAATAATACTGCATTCCAAGTGTTTATTCCTCAGTGATTTGATGAAGACTAATTTCATTTTTTAAATAAAAGCTGGATGTGCTGGTAAACACTTTTCCAAAATTTTACTGATTTTCATCTCAGTTTTTCTACTTTATGAGAAATTCTTCGGATTTGCCTCTTAGGAATTTTCCTACTTAGAGTCTTTCTGCTGTACTAGAAGAAAATACAGGATGCATTCAGAGGCATGGTTTTAAATACTATCATAAATATATTTTAAATGTACAATTTGCCCTTCAGAGAGATGAAAGTTCACTTACACAGATTCTACCCTGTTTGGAGAGAAGAATAATCATTTATTGAACACTTCTACATGTTAAGAATTGTGTCTTTATCTCTACTATTACATTTCATCCTACTGTAAGTCTTTACAGATGAAAAATGAAAAGTTAATATCTTGTCCAAAGTTACACAGCTAGCCTTTAAGCCTGGCAAGCATAAACACACACTAGACAGAATATTTTAAATGCATCCATTGGAAGGATCTTTTAACATGGCAAATTGCCAGAAATAAATTTAACACGTGAGAATTCCTTTCTTTTACTGTTTGAAATGGAAGACTTATTCAATAATATTCATATCTCAACTGATAACTTTTGTGTATGAATAAGCAGTAGCGTCTATTGGAATCAACTTGCTCCAGAATTTAAGTTTATTAAAAAGCATCCATTCTGGACAATTTTTTTTTTTTTTTCTTCAGCTGCACGAGTAAAGCTAATAGTAATAGTTATCATTTGTTAAGCACTTATGATGAGTCAGGCATTATGCTAAGTCTTAGATATATTGTCTTATATAATTTTTCACAACAACCACACCTTGTATGGCAGATATTTTTATTCTCACTTTATAGATGAAGAAACTGAATCTCAGAGAGAATTAGTAAATTGCTAAAGGTCACCCAGTTAAGAAGTACCAGTTGGGATTTGAACCAAGTTCTGTCTGGGCCCCAAATCCCTGCTTTTAATTGTTTCAGGAGCCTCACTGCATGGCTGAATACCAAAACACAAATATCAAAACAATTGGGTTAAACTGAAGAAAAAATCAGTCATTAATTACTGGGTACTTGGTGTCGTATAGACTCCCAGTTGCCGTACTGAGTTAAGCCAAGGTCTTTATTGAATTCCGTTACTTTGATTTCTTAATGTGGCTAAATATTCAAGGAGAATTGGCCAAGTTCTACCAGCTCTAAAGTTTGCAAACGCTTTGGAAGGATATAACGCTTATAGAAAACTAATTCTTAAAATCTCAATCATATGATTAAATGGTCATCACAACTACACATACACATGCAAAGGATGTAGTAACAAGGGAAGAGGAATATAATTACACTAATAAGGATAATAACAATACAATAATTAAATATTAGAGTAGGAATGTTAGAGTAGTAAAGCTCAAAGATGGAAGCTGGAATAAAATTTCTCTCCTCAATTAAGCTGTACCAACCCTGGTGGCGTGGTGGTTAAGTGTTACAGCTGCTAACGAACAAGTTGGCAGTTCAAATCCGCCAGGCACTCCTTGGAAACTCTATGGGGCAGTTCTACTGTGTCCTATAGGGTCGCTATGGGTCGGAATCGACTCGATGGCACTGGATTTGGTTTTTTTGGGTATCTTCATACTTTTTTTTCATACTACCTTAAAATGCTAGAGGAAAAGCCATTTCGCCAAGATTTTCCCTTGTCAGGCTGTTCTGCAGAGCCCTAGTAATCTTCCATTCTTTCTTTCTTTTAATTGTGTTTAGGTGAAAGTTTACAGCTCAAGTTATTTTCTCATTCAAGAATTTATATGCATACTGTTTTGTGACATTGGTTGCAGTCCCCACAATGTGACAACAGACTCCCGCTTACCACCCCGGGTTCCCTGTGTCCATTCATCCAGTTCCTATCCTTTCCTGCCTTCTTGTCCAGCTTGAAGCATTTTCCTCATGTGTATTAGTTTTTTGTTTTACATACCTGTCTAATCTTTGTCTGAAGAATGGGCTTTGGGAATGGTTTCTGTTCTAGGTTAGCAGAACATCCAGGGGCCATAGTTTCAGGGGTTCCGCCAAACTCTGTCAGACCATTAAGTCTGGTCTTTTTGCATGAATTTGAATTCTGTTCTACATGTTTCTTTTGCTCTTTCTGGGATTCTCTGTTGTGTTCCCTGTCAGGGTAGTCACTGATGGTAGCTGGGCACCAACTATTTCTTCTGGTCTCAGGCTGGTAGAATCCCTGGTTCATGGGGCCCTTTAGTCCTTTGGGCTAGTATTTTCCTTGTGTCTTTGGTTTTCTTCATTTTCCTTTGCTCTGGGTGGGATGAGATCAATAGATATATCATAGATGGCCACTTACAAGCTTTTAAGAAGACCCCAGATGCCACTTACCAAAGTGGGATGTAGAACATTTTCTTTATGAACTATGTTATGCCAATTGACTTAGATGTCCCCCAAGACTATGGTCCCCAGGCCCCGGCCCCAGCCACTCAGTACCTCAAAGTGTTTGCATGTATCTAGGAATTTCTATGCTTTTGCTTTGGTCCAGTTGTGTTGACTTCCCCTGTATGGTGTATTGACTTTTGTCTACTATCTAGTTAGTGATTTTCCCTCCCTCCCCACCCCTAGTAAGCTTTCATAGATGATTGTTAAAATATTTTTCTACTTTAGGTTTCTACCCAGGAGAATTCTATGGGCCTTGTGTAGTTTACCTTAATGGATAGGAAATTCTGTTGGAAGATGATTTCAAAAGGGAGTGAATAATTTAAATTTTAGAGTCGATTTCAATGGGTTTTTATAAACTAGTATTTAAAGTATTCTTTTAGTAATACAGAAACTGGAATATGATGTCCAAAAATCCTCATTTTGTTGCAGTTCCTGTTAATTTTTAAAAGAGTATGTAAAGGTCCCTGGATGGCGCAAATGATTAGCACCAGGCTGCTACAGAAAGTTGGTAGGTTCGAACCCACCCAGCGGCACCACGGAAGAAAGAGGCCAGGCGATCTGTTTCTGTAAGGGTTACAGCCAATTCAGCTCTGGAACAATTGGGGTCTCTCCAAGGGGACAGCTCAACAACACACACACACGCACACACAATCAACAACAAAAAAGAATACGTAATGACAATTGAAAACGTTTCACACCTAAGAGAGGTATCTTATTGAAAGGAATAAAAGTCATAGACAGGATAAAAATAAAATGATCATAAAAATTTTGGTGACAGTTTCAAAGGGAACAGTTGTAGATAGCTCCTGATAAACACGTAAAGAGATGTTTGCCTGTAGCGCGTAATCCAAAAACACCTTTCAGTTCTCTCCTGATTGACCCTGAATAAAAATCTTACTTCAGGTGACAAAAAAAGTCCATTAATGTTGCTCATGCATTTCAGCATAAAAATGGAATGGAATCATTGACTATAGGTGGAAATGTGCAAAACTACTCAAGATAAATATGCTGCTTTGAGGCTACACATTCACTCCACTTTTGTCTGCCAGCTTGGTTTTTGAATTGGGCACTCATGGATAAAAGGTATGTGATCTGAAAAAATAGTGTGTGTCTTTTAAAAGTCAATGTCATGTAATGCCATTCCGTTTGGCAAAATTTATGTTACGTGGCATTAGACCATGGACTGAGCTAATATAACACGATGCGTTAAAAAATGCACATCGTGATTGCAATATGTGTCAGAACAATGAATTGTTATATCAGATACCTGTTCAGCTGTAAATAGAGCCCTCTGTAAGTCACTGACAAAAGGGTTATATTCTCTTGATGTGTGTGTATAATTCTTAGCATCTAAAATGGGCAGCCCTTTGACATCCATACTCTGTGACATGTGTCCATTTAAGTCACATGTTTAACACATGCATGTCATAAGAATACAGCACATTATAAAAGCCACAATTGGGTATGTTTTGTTTTCATGGGCATCTTTCCTCCAAAGATCCAACAGGTATATCTTCCCCTTCTCCCTAAGACTCACATGGAGCTGTAATTGATTCTGTATTTATCAGAAAATCCTTTGGCTGCAAGTAACAGAAATCTCGTTAATCGTAACTTAAACAAATAGGAATTTGTTTTTTCTTACATAGGGTGTCTGGAGATTGATGGCTGCTGGGTTTTGTTCGGCAACTCAGTGATGCCAAGATTTATGTCTCTGAACTTTTTTTTTTTTGGTATTTTCCGCACAGCTGAAAGATGGGTGTTTCAGCTCCAGTTAGTCCGTGGAATAACTACTTTCTACTTTCACGGAAAAAGTGGGAAAAGAACAGTTCATCCTGCATTTGCCCCTCATATCAAGAAAGTCAAATCACTTCTAGCAGCCACCCACATATTTCCACGTATGTCAAATTGTCCAGAATTGTGCACCGACCGTCTCTAGCTGCAAGGGAGGCTGAGAAAGTAGGCCCCACAATGGAAACAGGCAAGGAAGGAAGATATTGGCAATGGGTGTTGGGTGAGTCAGTTAACAGCATCTGCCGTAGATGCTACCAAGATTCTATAAATACAGCAGAAAGCATGGTATGGCAAAGGCCTTAAAAAGTGATGAGTCCATATGAAAAAAACAATATTATAAAAAAAGCTAATATTGTACACAAACATCGATTCTAGATAGGATGTGGATCTCAATGTGAAAGGTAAAATACTAAATCTTCTGTAATAAAACAGAGGAAAATATCTTTATTTCTTGGTGTTTAAGCAAAAATTTCTTGGACAGGGTACTGAAAACACTAGCGGTAGAAGGAAAAATGTAGTAACTGGACTGTTGTTGTTGTTAGAGGTCATTGAGTCAGTTCAGACTCACAGCGACCACGTGTACAACAGAACAAAACACTGCCCATTCCTGAGACACCCTCACAATCGTTGCTATGTTTGAGCCCACTGTCACAGCCACTGTGTCAATCCATCTCATCAAGGGCCTTCCTCTTCTTTGTTGACCTTCTACTTTACCAAGCATGATGTCCTTCTCCAGAGACTGGTCCCTCCTGAAAACATGTCCAGAGTACATGAGATGTAGTCTCACCATCCTCACTTCTAAGGAGCACTCTGGCTGTATTTCTTCCAAGACAGACTTGTTCGTTCTTCTGGCAGTCCATGGTATATTCAATATTCTTCACCAACACCATAATTCAAAGGTATCAATTCTTATTCAGTCTTCCTTGTTCATTGTCCAGCTTTTATGCACATATAATATGATTGAAAATACCACTGTGTGACGGTTAAGATTTTGTGTCAACTTGGCTGCGCCATGATTCTCAGTGTTTGGCATATTCAGTGTAGTTTGGTAGCAATGTAATGATGTAATCACCTGCATAATGAGATCTGATATAATATAATCAATTCCATGAGGAGATCTGTTATGAGCAGCCAATCAGTTGGAAGGGAGTTTCCTTGGGGTTGTGGCCTGCATCCAATGTAGATGGGCTTTCTGGCAAAACTCATTGGTTTTTGCTTGCTCTAGATCCTGCAGCTGGCTCTTGTTTATCTGACCTCCAGCTCTTGGGACTTGAGCTAGCAGCTTTCCTGCCCATCTTGGGATTCATCAGCCAGAGGTCTGCTCTCTTATCTGCTGATTTTGGGTTCACCAGCTCCTGCAGCGACATGAGTTAGGAGAAGCTTCCAACCTGACCCATGGATTTGGGATTTTCCGGTCTCTGCAGCCACATGAGCCATTTCTTTGATATAAATCTCTCTATATACATCTTTGTACACTTCACTGGTTTACCTTCTCTAGAGAAACCTGCCTAAGGCACATGACTTGGGTCAGGTGCACTTTAATCCCCAAAGTGATGTCTTTGCTTTTTAACACTTTAAAGAGGTCTTTTGCAGCAGATTTTCCCAATGTAATGTATCATTTGGTTTCTTCACTGCTGCTTCCATGGGAGTTGACTGTGGATCCAAGTAAAATAAAATCCTTGACAACTTCAATATTTTCTCCATTTATCATGATGTTGCTTATTGGTACAATTGTGAGGACTTTTGTTTTCTTTATGTAACTGGACTACTAATACCCGAATATAAAATCAAGAACTTCTACTCATCTAACACCCCATTCAGAGAGTAAAAAAGCAGCCACAAATTGGGAAAAGATATTACAAATCATATATTCAACAAAGGACCCATATCCAGAATATATAAAGAGGTCCTACAATCAATATGGTCATATTTTGGCTCTCATGGACTTGCTCTGAATTTCTTCAGTTTCAGCTTGAGCTTTCATACGAGCAATGGATAGTCTGTTCCACAGTCAGCCCCGGTCTTGTTCTGACTGATGATATTGAGCTTTTCCATCATCTCTTTCTGCAGATGTAGTCAATTTGATATCTGTGTGTTCCACCTGGCGAGGCTGATGTGTATAGTTGCCGTTTATGTTGGTGAAAGAAGGTATTTGCAAGGAAGAAGTTGTTGGTCTTGCAAAATTCTATCATTTGATGTCCAGCATTGTTTCTATCACTAAGGCCATATTTTCCAACTACTGATCCTTCTTCTTTGTTTCCAACTTTCACATTCTAATCACCAGTAATTATCAATGCATCTTGATTGCATATTTGATCAATTTCACACTGCAGCAGCTGATAGAAATCTTCTATTTCTTCATCTTTGGCTCTAGTGGTTGGTGTGTAAATTTGAATAATAGTCATATTAACTGATCTTCCTTGTAGGTGTATGGATATTATCCTGTCACTGACAGAGTTGTACTTCAAGGTAGATCTTGAAACTTTCTTTTTGAGGATGAATGCAACACCATTCCTCTTCGAGTTGTCATTCCCAGCATAGTAGACTATATGATTGTCCGATTCAAAATGGCCAATACCAGTCCACTTCAGTTCACTAACGCCTAGGATATCGATGTTTATGCATTCCATTTCATTTTCGATGATTTCCAATTTTCCTAGATTCATACTTCGTACATTCCAGGTTCCAATTATTAATGGATGTTTGCAACTATTTCTTCTCATCTTCAGTCATGCCACATTAGCACATGAAGGTCCTAAAAGCTTTACTCCATCCACGTCATTAAGGTTGTGGAATGACATCAAGGACATCATACATGAAGAAAGCAAGAGGTCATTGAAAAGACAGGAAAGAAAGAAAAGACCAAGATGGATGTCAGAGGAGACTCTGAAATTTGCTCTCAAATGTCGAGCAGCTAAAGCAAAAAGAAGAATTGATGAAGTAAAAGAACTGAAGATTTCAAAAGGCGTCTCGAGAAGACAAAGCAAAGTATTATAATGACATGTGCAAAGAGCTGAGATGGAAAACCAAAAGGGAAGAACACGCTCAGTGTTTCTCAAGCTGAAAGAACTGAAGAAAAAATTCAAGCCTCAAGTTGTAATAGTGAAGGATTCTATGGGTAAAACATTAAACGAAGCAGAAAGCATCAAAAGAAGACGGAAGGAATACACAGAGTCATTATACCAAAAAGAATTAGTAGATGTTCAACCATTTCAAGAGGCAGCATATGATCAGGAAAAAGAGGTACTAAAGGAAGAAGTCCAAGCTGCTCTGAAGGCAGTGGCGAAAAACAACACTCCAGGAATTGATGGAATATCAATTGAGATGTTTCAACAAACAGATGCAGCGCTGAAGGTGCTCACTCGTCTATGTCAAGAAATATGGAAGACAGTTTCCTGGCCAACTGACTGGAACAGATCCATATTTATGCCTATTCCCAAGAAAGGTGATCCAACTGAATGTGGAAATAATAGAACAATATTAATATCACACACAAGCAAAATTTTGCTGATGATTATTCAAAAACTGCTGCAGCAGTATATTGACACGGAGCTGCTAGAAATTCAGGCCGGTTTCAGAAGAGGACGTGGAACCAGGGATATCATTGCTGATGTCAGATGGATCTTGGCTGAAAGCAGAGAATACCAGAAGGATGTTTACCTGTGTTTTATTGACTATGAAAAGGCATTTGACTGTGTGGATCATAACAAATTATGGATAATATTGGGAAGAATGGGAATTCCAGAACACTTAAATGTGTTCATGAGGAACCTTTACATAGATCAAGAGGCAGTTGTTCGGACAGAACAAAGGGATACTGATTGGTTTAAAGTCAGGAAAGGTGTGCGTCAGGGTTGTATTCTTTCACCATACCTCTTCAATCTGTATGCTGAGCAAATAATATGAGAAGCTAGATTATATGAAGAAGAACGGGGCATCAGAGTTGGAGGAAGACTCATTAACAACTTGCATTATGCAGATGACATAACCTTGCTTCCTGAAAGTGAAGAGAACTTGAAGCACTTACCAATGAAGATCAAAGACCACAGCCTTCAGTATGGATTGCACCTCAACATAAAGAAAATAAAAATCCTCACAACTGGACCGATGAGCAACATCATGATAAACGGAGAAAAGAATGAAGTTGTCAAGGATTTCATTTTACCTGGATCCACAGTCAACAGCCATGGAAGCAGCAGTCAAGAAATCAAAAGACACATTGCATTGGGTGAATCTGCTGCAAAGGACCTCTTTAAGTGTTGAAGAGCAAAGATGTCACCTTGAAGACTAAGGTGCACCTGACCCAAGCCATGGTATTTTCAATTGCAGCATATGCATGTGAAAGCTGGACAGTGAATGAGGAGGACCAAAGAAGAATTGACACCTTTGAATTGTGGTGTTGGCGAAGAATATTGAATATACCGTGGACTGCCAAAAGAAAGAACAAATCTGTCTTAGAAGAAGTACAACTAGAATGCTCCTTAGGAGCAAGGATAGAGAGACGGCATCATACCTACTTAGGACATGTTGTCAGGAAGGATCAGTCCTTGGAAGAGGACATCATGCTTCGCAGAGTACAGGGTCAGCGGAAAAGAGGAAGACCCTCAAGGACGTGGATTGACACAGTGGCTGCGACAATGAACTCAAGCATAACAACGATTGTAAGGATGGCTCAGGACCATGCAGTGTTTCACTCTGTTGTACATAGGGTCGCTATGAGTCAGAACCGACTTGACAGCACCTAGCAACAACACAATCAATACGGAAAAAGCAATACAAAAAATGAGCAGAAGGTTTTTATAACTAAGTTACAAAAGGACATTCAAATGGTCAGTAAATATGTAAAAATGTTCTCAATCTCATTAGTTATGTGGGAAATGCAAGTTAAAATAACAGTGAAATACCCCGCATCCACCAGAATGGCTAAAATGAAAATGATAGAGAATAGCAAGTGTTGGTGAGAATGTAGAGCAATTATAACTCTCATATCCTGCAGGTAAATTTGTAGTACTTTGAAAAACTATTTGACAGATTCTACTAAAGTTGAATATATGCGTACATTATGACTCACAAATTCTCCTAAGTACTTAATACAAGTTACAAGAACATTCATGACAGCACTATTTATAATAGCCAGAAACTGGAAACAACCCAAAGTCCCAGCAGTAAAATAGATAAATAAATTATGGTATGTTCGCACAATGTAATATTTATACATCAGTAGAAATGAACACATTGCAACAACATGAATTAACAAGAACAAAACAGTATAATGTTGAGAGAAGGGAGCTAGACACAAAAGAGTACATACTGTATAATTCTATGTATAGAAAGTCCAAAAACAGGTAAACTGGTCTGTGATATTGGTGGTTAGAATAGCGGCTACTTTCGTGGGATTGGTAGAGATTGGGAGCAGGCAGAGAAAGGCTTTTGGGGTGCTAAGAATGTTTTCTTTCCCCATCTGGGTGTTGGTTTCATGGGTATGTTAACTTGTAAAAACTTACCGAGTTGCACACTTATGATTTGTGCACAGTTCTTTAGATATGTTATATTCTTCAGTAAAAAGTTTGCTTTAAAGAAGCAAAAAGTTCTATTCCTTTCAGGCCTCTGACCAACCGATCAAACTATTCACCACTGCCCAGGAACCCATACCTCGGGCCATTTCACCCTCCATACAAAGTGATTGATCAAGCATACTCCTTGCAACTTTGCAGCAGTGGGAGGATTTCCCTTTTCCAGTGGTTTTTAGGGCAACCCCTAAGTGAGCTATGGTACAGCAGCAGGTTATACATACCTGTTACACCAACATGTTGTATTGGCTCATCTGTAAATGATGTCCAAGATTTTATTTTTCCATCAGGAAAAGTTGGTCAAAGGGAGTAGGAGAGGGATTAGTATAACTGAAATAGATCCCCTAAGGAGACAGAGACACTTATTCATGTAATTTACGTGTGCTTTCTGGACCTGCTCAGGCCCAACCCCAAATGTGCCATTTTTGCACAGTACATTATGTATTACTAAGTCCACTCATAGTGAATTTGATAATACTCTTATTATTGATGGCTCTGGTCCTATAGTTTCTTGGTGTCACATTATCAATTCTAAGTTTCTACTAGGGCTCAGTAGTATTTCTGGAATTGTCTTTCAAAAACTGAGTACCTCTCTACCACTGAAGGCATGGTCTGTACTGCTACTCTCCTCTTTGGGTTTACTAGATTCCACACAGCATCCTTATCCACCAGATAGATCTAAGACCTTGGATCTGCTGGGTCATTTGCCTTGAATTGCAGGGCAGCTTGCACTGCAGACTGGGCCTAATGCAGAGCCCACTCTTGCTCTGTGCCCCATTCAAAGCTGGCAGTTTTTTGAATCACCTGATTAGTGAGTCAGAAAGTATTCCCAAGTGTAGTAAATTACTACCCCATTTATTTGGAAAGTGATTCTGGGGGCCAGGAGTGAGGAATGCATAAGTGAATCAGGGAAGGAGGACAAGCCAATGGCAGCACGGATTATTAAGTTTGTCACAGATGATATGCTAGGACCATCTGAGGAGCCTTATGAAATGAGTCTCATAATTGCCTGCTGCCTGGAGAATGAAAGGGAGAAGCATTTATCCACAGGCTTCTGTTCCCTGTACTCCACACTTGTACACAGATGTGTACTGAGCAGTTTCCCATGCTTGCCTCCTGTTTTAGTGGGGCAGAAGACAAGGAGCACATGGCTTGGGTCTGGAGCAAGGCACCGTCAGGTTGTACTCACGCAGTGCTGGTCAAAGCCTGAGTGTGATGGAGTGCCACTGCAGTGGCACCAGTAAGACATAGGGCTAAGAGAATTTGAAAGGATGTGCAAGTGAAGGAAAGGAAAAGGATCTTCTAGATCTCTTCAGAAGAGTTAGGATTCTGAATGATGAAGAAAACGTTTCAAGTCTTTCAAGTATCTAGAGATCATTAGCATAGACATTTCACAAAAATATAACTTTATCAACAGTACTTCTTTATTTAAATAATTTCTCCAGGGGCAGATTTAAATAATCTTCTCCAGTTGGCCATCTGGTTTTATTAAATGGAAGTACAACATCACAGCAACTGCACACAGGCCCCATAGCTCTGTAGAAATCTCATGGCATGTTAAGTTGCCTAATAGTTCTAGGAAAGTAAAAATATGACTAGTCTCTTGTTTCCAACAAAATTTAAAAAAAATCCCAGTCCCATATTTAACTTTAATTTAACTTAGCAAATACTCTACATCTACTAGGTACTCGGAAACCCTGGTGTCATAGTGGTTAAGTGCTACGGCTGCTAACCGAAGGGTCAGCAGTTTGAATCCACCAGGCACTCCTTGGAACCTCTATGGGGCAGTTCTACTCTGTCCTATAGGGTCCCTATGAGTCCGAATCGAGTCGATGGCATTGGGTCTGGTTTTGGTTTTTTTGGTTACTAGGTACTCTGCATTGGGCTTGATGCTGGGGGTACCAAGATGAATATATGCGGTTGGTTGCCATGAGTCCGTTCTAACTCATGGCGATCCCATGTGTGTCAGAGTAGAACTGTACTCTATAGGATTTTCAATGGGTGATATTTCAGAAGTAGATCGTCAGGATTTCTCCCCAGACATCTCTGGGTGGACTCAAACCCCCAACCTCTCAGTTAGCAGCCAAGCATGTAACCGTTTGCACCACCCAGGGACTGGGATGAACTGGAGCCCTGGTGGCACAGTGGTTAAGTGCTCGGCTAGCCAAAAAGTTGGCTGTTCGAATCCACCAGCCTCTCTGCAGGAGAAAGATGTGGCAATCTGCTTCTGTAAAGATTTCAGCCTTGGAAATTCTATGGGGCAGTTCTACTCTGTCCTATAGGGTTGCTATGAGTTGAAACTGACTCAATGGCTCACAACAAAAATTTTGAAGAAAGAAACCCTGGCGGTACAGTAGTTAAGTGCTTGGCTGCCAACCAAAAGATCGGCGGCTTGAACCTATCAGCTGCTCTGTGGGAGAAAGATGTGGCAGTCTGCTTCTGTAAGGATTACAGCCTTGGAAACCCTATGGGGCAGTTCTACTCTGTCTTATAGGGTCACCATGCGTCAGAATTAGGTTTTGGCTTTTTGGTAATCTTGAAAAGTTTAGAGTCTAGTGTGAAAGAATGGTGTGAAGAGATGGGGAAATTATGAGTTCATAACCCTGTAAGCATGGAGAAAAAACACTTTCTATTTGTAAGGAAATCTACTTATTTTTAATAAAATATTATCTCAAAGTTGTCAATGGAAGAATTACCACTCAGGGAAGACTATGGCTGGACTTTCCTCTTGTTCTGTCTGATTCTCTCACTCTTGGGGATCTCTCAGATATCTTCAACTTTCCAATCTCAAATGTTGATAGGCTCATCCCTTAATTTCTTATAGTTCACCTAAGACAGGCTAGAAGATTTAGATAGAACTCAACTAAGGTTTAGGGCTAATGAAACAAAACAGCACCAAACAGTGACAAGCTTACTTAGTTTCCATTAGGAGTGCCTGCAGGCTTCCCTGTGATTGGTACTTTCCTGCGCTAACCTGAAATGATGTCACATTGGTCTACCTCCTCAAAGTTAGACCCAAAAGAGCAAAGCCCAGGAAAAATAGTGTGTGTATATGAGGGTGCTTCAGGTTATCTTAGCAGTCTTCTGTGCTGAAACGAGTTCCTTTATGTGGCCTTTTGTCTTGGTTCTTTGGAACATCTGCTTGAGAGATTTCCCGCCTAAGCCCTGAGGAGTTACCTCTGCCCTAGTTTTCTACCCCAGAAGGTTTGTTATTTTTGTCCAGGTTGATTGACATTTCCTGGGTAAGCTATAAACAACTTGTGGTTTGATACTTTTTGCCTGGTTCTGGGCTTGAGCTTGCCCTGGTATTGGTATGCACCTTACAGGGATTGGTCAATAGACTATGCAAATGAAGTGTCTGTTGCCTT
This sequence comes from Loxodonta africana, assembly GCF_030014295.1. Taxonomy (NCBI): domain Eukaryota; kingdom Metazoa; phylum Chordata; class Mammalia; order Proboscidea; family Elephantidae; genus Loxodonta; species Loxodonta africana. The sequence goes on along the minus strand of NC_087343.1, from coordinate 82,356,744 downwards.
GTATGCAAATGAAGAGTCTACTGAGAGAGGATTGGTCAGTTTGTGGCCCTGGTGGGAGGGCCATGCCTTAACATTGATGAAGAGTTTGTGTACATATGCCACCAACCCCCTAGAGGTTTTTCAGACAAAAAGCAGGAAGAGAAGCAGAAGGACAGAGCAGAAGGAAGAAAGAAGCAGAGAGAGAGAGATAGGAGGCAAGGAACTTCCTAAAAGAGCTACAAGAAGGGCTGTAACACTGAAGATAGCAAGAGGCCCAGAAGGGACCCAGTGGCAGAGTCGGTGGTGACAGATGGCATGGCCAAGTGAAGCCTGTCCTGAGGGGCTGAGAGTAGGGCTCTCCTGAGGGGGCCAAGAAGCTTGCATGGCCAAGAGGAGCTGAGAAAGCTGTCCTGCACTGAAGAAAGGAGACTTTGCCTACATGCTTCCTGATCCTGATCCTGATCCTGTTGATCCTGATGCCAATTTGTACCTTATTACTTCCTTAATAAACCACTTAACTGTAAGTACAGTTTGTCAGTTCTGTGTGGTCACTCCATTATCAAAACCAGAAGAGAAGTAGAGTGTGCCGTGGGGAGGACAGCTGGTATCAGAATTGGTAAAAAGTTTGGAGAGTGGAGCTATGCCTGACCTCCACCTGTATGGATCAGCTTTGGGCTGATCTTTATTTGCATTACCCTCACTGAAGTTAGACAGGTCCTGATGCTGATGCTACTCCTACCTTTTTACACCATCTTGCTAGAATGGGAAGCCTCCATGATATATCGTTAAACGAAGGGAAGAAGGGAGAGATTTAAAACAGCATTTATTTATTCTTTCAAGAAATATTTATTGAGTACCTACTATGTGCCAGACATTGCTACACATTGGGATAGAGTGGTGAATAATTTTCATATGGAGTTTTCTGTCGAACATGAATCCAATATGAGCTCATTTGTGAAAAGGCGTGTATATTTCCATGCTCATATAAATGTGTATTCTACTGCAGTCTTAGTATATTATTTAGGATATCTTTTCCATGTAATTTATTTAACAAATACTTTAACTACACCACCACCATGAGTTGGGTTCAACTCCACAGCAACTGGTTTACTATTATTATCATCCACATTTTACAGATGAAGAAACCAGGGCACCAAGAGGCTTAAGTAACTTGTCTAAGATGACCCAGCTAGTAAGAAGCCAAGATGGAATTTGACCCTAGGCAGTCGTGCCAAGGAGTTCATGTCCTTAACCACTACTGTAAATTCCTAACACTGGGAAAGTTTCCACCTGATACCCTACCCTTAGAGTTTGGACCTAACTTTATGATGTTAACTCATAGCTTCAAGCATATGATATAATACACACAGATACAGATAAACACACACTGTGTCCTCAAGGGCCTGGGCCTGGATACACACAAGCAGCAACAGAAGAGGTCTTTGTCTGCTGTGTTGTATTTATTACAGATTTGCAATAAAGGCATAGATACAAACTCAATTAAACAAAGGTAGGAGGAAAAGGGCAAAAGGATGGAGGTAGAATTAGGGGTTGTAGAGAGATAGTAGGTATTTGTATCAGAAAACCTAGGCTGAGGGCAACCAGTTGCTGTAGAATCAATTCCAACTCATGGTGATGCCACAGTGTCAGAGTAGAATTGTGCTCCATAGGTTTTCTATGACTTTTTATTGAGTTGTCTAATTCTGATATTTTATAGTTAATCTTCTGGATTTCTGTTTGACGTCTCTCTATGGATTCTTGCAGCCTATTAAATTTGTCATTATGCTCTTCTTTAATCTTCTTAAGTTCTTCTAATGCTTTGTCTGTGTGTTCCTTGGCTTGTTCTATGTTTTGCCTGATCTCTTGAAGAGTTCCATATATTAATCTTTTGTACTCTATCTCCAGTAATTCCAAGAAATTCTCTTCCTCTGGAAAATTTCTTGATTCTTTGTTTTGGGAGCTTGCTGAAGCCATCATGGTCTGCCTCTTTATGTGATTTGATATTGACTGTTGTCTCTGAGCCATCAATAAGTTATCATGTTTATTTATTGTATGTTTGCTTACCGTGTCCTAGCTTCTTCTTTTGTTTCGTTTTGATATGCCCAAATCGGCTGCTCAAGTGAACTAGTTTGATTATTGGCACTTTCGAAGTTCTAATATCCTGTCGCCAGGTGGTTAGAACTGTTACTAGGTATGTAAGTCCAAGAGTCCATTTACTTTTCTTGTATGGATTCAGCTCAGGTGTCCAGGTAGTCAGTCACCAAGTGTGTGGTACAGGCTCTTGCCTACACTCTTAGACAAGCAGGGGTGATCGGTGTAGATCTGGCTGCAGTAGGGGGCCACATGCTGAGCAAGGCAGGGGGCTGATAACTGCCCCTGAGTGTCTGTGAGGAAAGCTTGTCCTTGTTCCCTAAAGCACGTAGATGGGTAGGTTTTGCAGCTGGACTATGGGCACCCAAAGCTGTTGGCTGTAAGGTCTGTGAGGCACCACTTATTCTTGGACTCCTGTCACAGGTGGCTAGGTGGCATGGGTGGAGCCAACAGTCTTCAGGCCCCTGATGTGGGTAGGTGCTTAATAGGCATAGCAGTGTCAAATGTCACCAACCTGCCTCTCCACCATACAGCTGAAACAGTTTAAGTTAGACTTGCGGTATATACCCTGTTGTACTGTGCTAATGAGGGCCTACACTGTTGAAATGGGCCCACACAGGGGTGAAAGGCATTCAAAGTCCATGGACCCGTTATGCCTATGCCTAGGTAAAGGAACAGTTTCTACCCTGAGTTCCTGGTTTAGGGGAGCCGGCAGATTATTTTTTCTTTGTTAATTTTTTCCCTCTCCAAGGCCAGGAGAATGGCTCAGGGTGAATGCCGGGTCCTATTTCCAGCCCGGGGCATGCAGTTGACTGCAACACAGGGCAGAGCGGGAAGGGAGCAGGTAAGTAGGACAGAGGTTTTTCCTAAAGGGGTATTTTTTTTTTTATCCACGCAGTAGATTAAACACAGATATTTAACTTTTGATGCTTAAATGCTTTCACTGATTCTGAGGTGCGAGTAGCCTCTCTGCCGCTTGGTCTCTCCCAATGTGAAAAATGCACCCCTAGTGCCACTGTTTGACTCACTGCATTTGTGCCAGTGGAATTGGCCTGCGGGGTATCATTACCCACTGGGTCAGGTCTGGCAACTCCTTGCTGCTTCTGAACTGTTTCTCCCTCCCCCGCCACTCAGTCCGATTCCTCTACTTTGCCTTTGGTGTTCAGGGCTCCTAGATTGTCATATACAATCGAGTCACTTTTTGGGGGGGGGTCTTTGTTGCTCCTTGGAAACTCTATGGGGCAATTCTTCTCTGTCCTATAGGGTTGCTATGAGTTGGAATCGACTCAACAGCAACAGGTTTTTGGCTTTTGGTTGTATGAGAGATCACAGGAAGCATCTGACTACTCCACCATCTTGGTCCTGCCTCCTCCATAGGTTTTCAATGGTTGATTTTTTTTCAGAAGCACATTGCAAAGCCTTTCTCTGAGGCATCTGTGAGTGGACTCAAACCACCAACCTTCCAGTTTGCTGCTGAATTCATCAACTGTTTGCACCACCAAGGAATCCAAGTTGAGGGTAGCTTTTGCAAATCAGCACAAAAGTGAGGTCTGAGCCTCCTGAAACCAAGGCGAAAGGGAAAATATAATGAGTTACATGGCTTTTGCTACCTGATCAAAGGAAGTACCTTAACGGTACCAAGAGCCCTAGCTGCACCATCTTTTGTTTTATGGTTGTAGCTGCTGTTACCTTTTTGCTTTACGGTGCTGCCCACTAACTTTACATTAGTGACCTACCAGAGTTCTAATTGTAGCATTTTGCTTTGGTGAATCTACGGGGATTTTCCCCCTAGTATTTCACAGCACTGCTGTAGTTAATTGAAATTTTATTTCAGTGCGTCAGGCAGCTGGATAACAATATTTATTGAATTTAGCACCCACTGTACACAGAACACAGGTGGAAGTATGGGGAGGAAGGTTTATGAAAGACAAGATTCTTGCTTCTAAAGATGCTTATAATCCAACTGGGAGGGTGAACACAACCCTCGTGAACGACCCAAACAATAATTTTTAAGAGATTTACCAAAGACAAAAATTAACATAGGGTGATTCCAAAGCACCCAGTGGGCATTGAACAGAGTTCAGTCATGGTAGACTTTCTCCAGGAGGTGGGTTTTGATCCTGGATTTAAACTGAGGGTCTTGGTAAAGTAGGAGAGCATTCCAGAAACAGCCAAGAGAGCAAGAATGAGTAAGTCAAGTGTTGTTGTTACTGTTAGGACAGTGACCTTATGTATAACAGAACGAAATGTTGCCTGGTGCTACACCATCCTCACAATTGTTGCTATGTTTGAGTCAAGTGTAGGTGTCTTAGTTATCTAGTCCTGCTACAACAGAAGTTCCACAAGTGGGTTGCTTTAACAAAAAGAAATTTATTCTCTTATAGTCTGGGAGGCTTTAAGTCCAAATTCAGGGTACCAGCTCTAGGGGAAATCTTTCTCTCTGTGGTTCTGGGGGAAGGAACTTGTCATCAGTTTTCTCCTAGTCTAGGAGCTTTTCAGTGCAGGGACCCCTGGTGCAAAGGATGCATGCTCCTAGTTCTGCTTTCTTGATGGTATGAAGTCCCCATGTTTCTCTGCTTGCTTCTCTCTTTTATACCTCAAAAGAGATTGACTCAAAATAGAACCTAATTTTGTAGATTGAGTCCTGCTTCATTAACATAACTGCCTCTAATCCTGCCTCATTAATATCATGGAGGTACGATTTACAACACACAGGAAAATCACATCAGATGACAAAATGGTGGACAATCACACAATACTGGAATCATGGCCTAGCCAAGTTGACATATATTTTGGGGGGACACAATTCAATCTATGATAATAGAGAAGGGTAAAGACATTCTTTGAATGATGTTACCAAGAAATGAAAGAACAAAGGAGGCTCTGCTCTATGTTCCTTAGAGGACTCTGTCAGGAAGAGCCTGCTAGAGCTTACAGTAAGTGTGCCTCATTTTATGCAACAGACATGGTTTTAAAAATACAAAACAATGGCCAAAATTTGTTGAGTATCTATTATGTGTCAGACACTGGGCTAGATGCTTTAATCCTCATATCTACTCTTTAAAGTGGGCATTATTTCCATTTTGCAGATGAGGAAACCAGGGCTTCAAACTGGTTGGGTCTGGTTCAAACTCCTACTGAATATCTGCATTTCTAACAAGGTCCCTGCTGAGAATTTGCATTTCTAACAAGTTTCTAGGAAGTTATACATAAGAATCACCAGTGGATCTTGTTAAAATGTAGAGTTTTTCTTTTTTTAACTTTTTATCTTGCATTAGATAAAAGTTTACATAGCATATTAGTTTCCCATTTGGTAGTTTGTACATAAAGTGTTCCATGACATTGGTTTCATTCCCCACAATGTGTCAGCACTCTCCCAGTTTCCGTTTTGAATTCCTCATTTCTTTCCATCCTGATTTTCTACCCCTTCCTGCCTTCTTATCTTTGCTTTTGGGCAAATGTTGCCCTTTTGATCTCATATAATTGATTTTCTAAGGAGCACATTCCTCTTGGGTAGTTATTGTTTATTTTATGGGCCTATCTATGGTTTGCCTGAAAGGTGGTCTCCGGGAATGGCTTCAGTTCCAGTTCAGAAGGGCGTCTTCGGGCCATAATCTCAGGGATTCCTTCAGTCTCTGGCAGACCATTAAGTCTGTTTTTGTTGTTTTTGTGAATTTGATTTTTTGTTCTACAGTTTTTCTCCACCTCTGTCAAGGGCCCTCTGTTATTATCCCAGTCAGAGTGGGTGGTAGCGGTAGCTGTGCACCATTTAGTTCTTCTGGTCTCAGGGTCACGTAGGTTGTGGTTCACGTAGTCCATTAGTCCTTTGGACTAATTACTCTCTTAAATCTGGGTTTCTTCTCTCTCTTAGATACAACTCACAAGCTTTTAAGACCCTAGATGCTACTCATCAAAGTAGGATGCAGAACTTTGTCTTTATGAACTATGTTATGCCAATTGAGCCTTCGAGCCTAGGAACTTCATCCCTCAAGGAGCTTGGTTATGTCTAAGATGTTGCTCTGACTGCGGCCCTTGTGTACTCTATTGTCTATATTAATATATAAGCAGCACCTACAGTTATGTATGTAGGAATATGCACCACCAAACTTATATCTGCAGGTGGATGTGTTCCCTTACTCCCTTCCACACCTCTTGGCATACCTATCTACCTACATATCCATTCATAAATCAGTGTTTGTAAATACAATTGTTGCAGGATTGTCTTCGCTGTAGTAATTACTGCTGTTGCCCTTTGTTCTTGGATTCTTCTCAGCGTCCTTCCTTGCCTTGGTCATGTTTTGCTGACTTCCCCTATATTGTGTATTGCTTTTCATTTCACCAATATTAACACGTGTCTTCTATTTATTTGGTAATTTTCCTTCTCTTCCCCTTCTGTCCCTGGTAACCACCAAAGCTTTTTTTTTTTCCCCTGTAAATCCTTTCTTGTTTCTTTATAATAGTGGTCTCATTCAACGTTTGTCCTTTTGTGATTGACTTATTTCACTCAGCATGATATCCTCCAAATTCATCCACATCGTGAGATGTTTCGTGGATTTGTTGTTATCCTTTATTATTGTGTAGTATTCCACTGTATGTGTGTACCAGAGTTTAATTCATTAAACTATTGATGGGTATTTAGGTTGTTTCCGTCTTTTTGCTATTGTGTGTAATGCTGCAATGAACATGGGTGTGAATGTCTATTAGTGTCACCACTGTTATTTCTTTAGGATAAACCCAGGAGTAGGATTGCTGGGTCATATGGCATTTCTATTTCTAGTTTTCAAGGAAGCACCATACTGTTTTCCATAGTGATGGTACCATTTTACATTCCCACCAGGAGTGTATAGGAGTTCCAATCTCCTTGCGACCTCTCGAACATTTGTTATTTTCTGTTTTTTTTTTTTTTAATTAGTGACGGTAATATCAAGGAGAGATGGTATCTCATGGTAGTTTTGATTTGCATCTCTCTGATGGCTAATGATCGTGAGCATCTCTTCATGTGTTTGTTAGCCACCTGAATGTCTTCTTTGGGAAGTGTCTGTTCATATTCTTTGTCTATTTTTAAAAATTGGATTATATATCTTTTTGTCATTGAGGTGTTGCAGTTTTCTATAAATTTTAGAGATTAGACCCTTGTCAGACATGTGATAGCCAAAATTTTCTCCCCATTCTGGAAATTCTCTTTTGGAGAAGTCTTTTGATGAGCCTGTTTTATTTTTAGGAACTCCCATTTATCTAGTTTATCTTCTGCTGTTTGTGCATTTTTAGTTTGGTATTCTATTTATGCCATACATTATGGCCGGTAGACTTGTCCCTTTTTTCCTTGCATGATCCTTATAGTTTTAGGATCTATCTTTAGGTCTTTGATCCATTTTGAATTAGTTCTTGTGTATGGTGTGAGGTATGGCTCCTGTTTCCTTTTTTTACAAATGGACATCCAGTTTTTTTTCACAATTTATAAAAGACACTGTATTTTCCCCATTTAATGGGCTTCAGCCATTTGTCAAAGATCAGCCATCCATAGGTGGATGGATTTACGTCTGGGTTTTCAATTCTGTTCCATTGGTCTATGTGTTTGTTGTGCCAGTACCAGGCTGTTTTGACTGCCATAGTAGGTTCCAAGAAGACTACAGTAGGTTCTGAGATCAGGTAGTGTGAGGCCTCCTACTTTGTTCTTCTTCTTCAGTAATGCTTTACTTATCTGGGGCCTCTTTCCTTTCCATATAAAGTTGGTGATTAGCTTTTCTACCTCACTGAAAAATGCTGTTGGAATTTGGATCAGGATTGTATTATATCTGTAGATCACTTTGGGTAGTTTTGACATTTTCAGTGTTGAATTCTCCTATCCGTGAGCACGGGATGTTTTTCCACTTAATGTATGTCTCTTTTGGTTACTTGCAGTAGTGTTTTAACTGTTTTCTTTGTCTAGGTCTTTTATGTCCCTGGTTAGATTTGTAAGTGTTTTATCTTTTGGGGGCTATTGTAAATGGTATTATTTTCCTGATTTCCTTTTCCAAGTTCTCTTTGTTGGTGTAGAGGAATCCAGCTGATTTTTGCATATTGATCTTGTATCCTGCCACATTGCTGAATCTTTCTATTAGTTCCAGAAGCTTCCTTATGGAATCTTTGGGGTTTTCTATGTATAGGATCATATCACCTGCAAATAGGGATAGTTTTACTTTTTCCTTACCAATCTGAATGCCCTTTCTTTTTCTTGCTTTATTGCTCTAGCTTGGACTTCCAGCACAACATTGAATAAGAGTGGTGATAAAGTCATCATTGTCTGGTTCCCATTCTCAAGAATACTTTCAGTCACTCTGTTGAGAATAATATTGGCTGTTGGTTTTGTATAAATGCCCTTTATTATGTTGTGGAATTTCCCTTCTATTCCCATTTTGCGGAGAGTCTACCAGGAACAGATGTCAGATTTTATCAAATGCTTTTCCTGCATCAATTAAGATAATCATGTGATACTTTTATTTATGTGGTAGATTATGTTGATTTTCTAATGTTGAACCATGCTTGCATACCTGGTATGAATCCCACTTGGTGGGATTGATGTTTTTGTTTTTTGATATGCTGTTGAATTCTACTGGAAAGAATTTTGTTGAGAATTTTTGTGTCTGTATTCATGAGGAATATTGGTCTGTAATTTTCTTTGTGATGTCCTTCTTTTTTTTTGCCTCACCTGGTATCAGGGTTATGTTGGTTTCATAGAATTAATTCTGGAGTATTCCTCAAACTCTGAAATAGTTTGAGTAGTATTGGTGTGAGAAAATATAGATTCTGATTCAGTATATTTGAGGTAGAAATGCAAATCCTCAGCAGGAGTTCAACCCCACAACTGGTTCCATGCCCTGGAAGAAACAAGCTCAGCAGTGAGGTTAAGTAGCATATGAGCTCAGTTTTCTCTGTTAAAGGGTGGAACCCTGGATGTAAGCGGTTTGTCTGACCCTGAAGCCCAAGCTTTGATGTGCCACAAACATTTCTGTAAACTGGATATTTAAGGTACATTATAATCCACATTATAGGTGATGATTATTTGAAGAAGTCCTCAGTCATTTTCTTTGCAAGGCACATTACCTACAAACATTTTTATTGCAGGGATCCGGGGAATGAGAATTTTCTTGATTGAGTGCATGACTGTAGTTTATTCCACTACTCATCCATCACTTTGCCCCCACTGTCCACCAGATAATGACACCAAAAATATACTTAATCCAATTTTTTTAGTCACACCGTCCAATGAACGGAATAATCATTCAAAGCAATGTAAGGGCCAATCCAATCTACACGGGGAATTAATAAAGCTTCCCCAAAACGCACAAGCTGTGGAGACCAGGTAAAGCGTTAACTTGTGTACAAACTAAAAGAAGGGCTCTCCGACCGAGCGGAGAGAAAAACGCGTGGAGGCATGGGAAAGCGATGCGCTCACGGTCTCGGCCGCCAGCCCCGGGGAGGGGCAGGGGCGCCAGCAGCGCGCCTGGGCCTGCGCATGCGCGCGGGGTCGCGGCGGGGTCGCGGCGGCCTCCGGCACACAACCGTCACCTCCGCGCCGTCTCTCTCCACGGTTACCCAGCTCTCCGCCTCTTCTACCCGCAGCGCTCCCAGGACCATGGCTGATCCTCGCGTGAGGCAGATCAAGATCAAAACCGGCGTAGTGAAACGGTAAGGAGCCGCGAGCAGCTCAGCCGCCATCGCTTCCTCTCCCTCGCCTCATGGCGGCCTGAGAAGCTGGGCGGAGCACAGGCCGGATGCGGGCCCGGAACGCCGGGCCTCAGCTGGGACTCTGCTGCCGGCTGGGACGCTGCGGGGTGGGAACCCGGCGCGCCGAGGGCCCGACCCCGCGGCCCAGGGCACGCCCCTTCCTCTCCTTCTGTCCCGGGGAACCCGACGGAATAGCGGCGGGGGTTGGCCGTAGCCCCGCCCCGCGGGCGCCCGCGGTCGGGGAGGTGGAGGGGTGGTGGCCCGCGATCCGGAGGGGACCCGGGACCGGGAGGGTGGGCTGGGCTTTGGGCCTGTACCTGGGGTGTGCGCGCGCCCAGGGTGTCCTTGTTGAACGTGATTGGGGCGAGGGGAGCAGAGCTACAATCCATGACCTGCCTTCAGGTGGACGCGAAAGCAGGTTCTAAAGTTTGGGGGAACGCAGAGAGCCCAGCCTTCATCAAGCAAGAGCCTGTGGTGGAGCTCTGTGATCTAACATGGCTGGCGTGACTCTCAGCCTTCTAGAACTGAGGCGCGAACTTGCAGCACACTCATCAAACTTCTGTGGCCTAACTCAGGAAAATTCCCGAAGCTCGCCCCAGAGGCTGTGGATGCTGCCTCAGTAACTATCATGGGTAGAGCAGCCTTGTAATTTACTCTAATTGCTGACTGCTTAGACATATCAGTGCTCTTTAGAACTTTATTGTTCAGTCCCAAGAAGATGAGACTACTTTTGATGAGGCATTCCAAGAAAAGATAATCAGCCTTCTGAAGAAGCAGGTTATTTTGGAGTAGAAATCTGTAATCCTAGCCTACTGGCTTCCTGTTCGTCCACCCTTCTTCCTTTTATCGGTACTCTCACCAGAGGAATGACAAGGCAGAGGGAAGAATAAATTCACTTTTTAAGATAATTGCTTCTCTGTCGTAGCACAGTATCTCACTGTACTTACTGGAAGCTTTCCTTATTAGTAGGCTTTTTTTTTTTTTTTTTAAGGAGATAGTATGGAAATAGTGGAGTCCCTGGGTGGCGCAAATGGTTAAGCACTTACAGCCCACGGACTGATGGTTAGAGAACCCATCCAGAGGTACCTTGGGAGACAGGCCTGTTGATGTGCTTGCAAAAGACCATAGCCTTGAAAACCCTATGAAGCACATTTCTAGAATAAACGTAGGGTTGCCATGTGTTGGAACTGACTCATCGCAGCGAACAACAGTGAGGTAGTACAAGTAGTAATTTGATGCATGGCTTTCCCTGAAGTGAGGCAGCTTGGGTTCAGATCTTTGATTCTGCCATTTATTAGTTATGTATTCTGGAGTATATTCCATTATGCTGTTTGTAAAATGGAGTAAGAACCTACTTAATGCAGTTGTAGCAAGAAACACCCGCTATGCTGTTTAACACAGTATGTGACAAATAGCAGGTGCCCAGTAAATATTAGCTAATTACATGGTTTTATCCCCATTTTACAAATGAGGAAACTGAGGCTTAATGAAGTTAAAAAATATTTTTCCCCCTAAGGTTAGCTGCTAGTTAGTGCAGAACAAGGAAGGAACCCAGATTTCCGATCTGCAACTTTCTACTTAAGCTACAGTGTTCTAATAAAGTTTTTTAAAATTTGTGATAATCGGAGAGGAATTGAGATGTATAATTGAAAATGTAAATAATACACACTGTCAGAGTTCTGTTGTTCACTTGCTAGGATTCCTTTGGTTGTCTCATTTTTAGGAAGTGTATTTGGCAGATGTACCAGGGCATGAATGAGAGTGCTTGGTAGTTCCCATTAGTTACCTATATGACCTTGACATTTCTCAGTCGAATAATCCCATAGTAATCCTATAGTAGTTTATAAAAATTTGTCAGCTTAAGTAGTTGTATGTGTACAATACATATTCTAGAGAAAACATACTCATTTAGATAATTATAAACTAAATTTTTATGCTTCCAGAAACTCTCAAGTATTTATGTAAACTCCTTGAAAATAAAGTTCTGTCTTCAGTTTATTTTTAATAATAGAGCATTATCAGGCTTTAAAGAAAAACATTTTTCATACTTCTATACATTTATCATTTTTCTGAAACCCTTTCATAAATGACTCTCAAATTGTTTATAGATTAATGGAAATGTCTACCACACTTTTTTTTTTTTCGTGGCTTTCCTGTTGACATGTTGGTGTAGACCCAAAAAACCAAACCCATTGCTATCAAGTCGATGCCGACTCGTAGTGACCCTGTAGCTTCCCTGTGTTTACTAAAATGAGATGTGTGTGTATATTTTTTTTCAAAAAAAAACTGAGATTTCTGCTTTAGCTGGTTATTACTCATTTTACCTTGATATATAACAATCTGAGTCTATAAGTATTGTTTCTTACTTTCTCTTCTGTTATTTTCTCCTGAAAATTATTTTACTATAGCTCTTTCCATCTTCTGCCTTAGTATCCTATTTTTAAAAAGAAAAAAAAATAGATGAGGCAGATAATGACAACATATTCATAACTGTTAGTTCTGGGCTTCATTATATTCTCTATATTCATGTTTAAAATTTTTCATAATGAAAAGGTTTTAAAAGATATGCATTTTTCTCTTCAAATTTAGTTTCAAAGGCTTCTTGACCTATTTCATAATTCAGACATGTTCTTGATTTTGAGAAAAGGATTCTATTTATTAGTTTCTTAAAGCAATGGTCTAAAAAACAGCTTCTGCTCAGGCACCTTTTTTTAAGTCAGATGTTCATTTCCCATAGCCTCATTCCTCTTCAGAAGTCATAACCTTTTTTTGGAAGCAGATATTTAAAGTCATCATTCATGTACCCATATCCTTTAGTTTTCTCTCCAGGAATTGAGAGCCACTGGAAATATATTTTAGGTTTCTGTCCTAAAGTTCAGTTTGGGTAAGCTATATTAGGGAGAGTGAATTCTTAGAGTTTAATATCTAATCAGATCTGCTGGAATGTTTCAAGTGATCCATAAGTTCCCTGTGGTGAGTCTTAGGAAGGAATCTGGACAGGCAGGTGGAATGTTAGGGGAAGATGGAAACAGGCAATGGTGGTATTTGGCATCAAAGAGCTAAGTCAATGAGTGGAAGATGGCTGTTTCAGCAGATTGGCAAAACGGTGACGGCTTTGTAGTTGACGGCAGCCCACGTTAGATAGTTGGCAGTCCACATTAGAAAGGAAGGTAAAACAAGTTTCAAGGGCAGTATTTTAGGCCCTTAGAAAATAGACAAAAGTCTCATAGTGCCCTAGTTCTAGAAATTTTGTTACCTCACAGGGTAACAAGGCAAAGCATCTGATTTCTGGAAATGGGTTTCAAGAGAATGCTTAGATCACTAGGAATAAGGCAAGAGCCCAGGTACTAGAACTGGTTTATAAGGTAAGAGTCGGACAGGGCTCCTTAAATATCCCCTTCCCAGCAACAGGATTATTTTTCCCGAGGACTAATTTCTGGATATAAAACTAGAGAGATGTGGGCACTAAGGCCTGGATGGGCTATTACACTAGGTTCTTTGGGCCTTTGTTCACGTGCGACTTACTGGAAGTGTTAGTTGGTAGGTTTGGCCTTGGCAGGCCCTTTTTAATGATTTGTGTCCATTTTCCAGGCAGATTATAGAATTACTGATACCCACTTCAGGGTCACATCTAATCTGGCAGCCCTAGCAGGGAGTTACCAAATGTTCCTCCCATTTTCTTTTTCTCCAGTGCAGACTGTGAAATCCCTATTTTTTGATACTTCATTGACGTCAGTGATCCTAGTTTGCCTGGGACTGAGGGGTTTCCTTGATGCAGAATCTTCAGTGCTAAAACAGGGAAAGTCCCAGGCAGACCAAGATAATTGATCACCTCTTCTGGAACTAGTTAACATAGCTGTATTTTGTGTGTGCCGTGCTTTATTTGGAGGTTTTTTGCTGATAGTACAACTGTGAGTTGAACGTTGCACCTTACTTAAAATTTAAATGCCTGCTGAAAATATGAATAATTGCCAGAGTAGCTTTTTTTCCTTTATTATTTTAGATTGTTCGTGATTTAGAAAGTAATTTTCGCTGAAGCAGAAGAAAATATGGATTGATGTTTCTTAAATGTTGACGTGGTATTTCAGTGGAATGACTTATGTCCACCTTAAGTTTCCAAGTAGGATTTATAAAAAACAAGTTTTTAAGTAGATGTGTGGTAAATTCAAGAATTCTTGTGTCATTCATATATCCATATTGTTTGGTTTTGAAAGGTATGCTGCAGGAAACATGCTTTCATCCTTTTAACATAAAAGTTTACTTAATGACTTTAAACACAACTTAATTTCAATAAAGCCTACTAAACTAACCCACTGGTGACTGAATTGATTGATTAAAAATACTTTCTTGAATCTATCTTCTTATAGCCATTTTAGATTGGTAATGGCTTAAAATCTAATGTGAACAAAAAATGTTAGGGCATTGGAAATAGCACTGACATTGGCCCATAGTTTCCCTCTGATTAAATGAAAGTGACACCAGTAGATTAGAATGAGACTAGGACAATTCACATTGCAATTGTGTTAGTTTAACTTTAACAATCTTTTAACACTCTTGTTTAAATGTAGCTGACATACCATAATTACAGATCTACAAACCTTGATTATAGAATTTTATATCACGAACCTGTGGGGAAATTGTATTGGTTTTGTTTTTTTTTTAAATAAAGCAAGCACCTTTCCCAAACTGTGGCATCTTCCCAAGATTGTTTAGGCCTACACCTCTGATATACAGCTGCATATGGTACTTATACAATGTACAGTAGGCATAAAAACAACATGAAAGATTAGTAATATCTCCACATTATTAGTTGAATATATATTATACTGGCATAAAAGTGAAAAATGCAAATGACAAATATACTTACATAGATGTAAAGCTGTCCTCCTTAGCTTTAGCTGTTTACATACTTCCCATATTTAAAGTAATGATGGATAGAAGTGTAGTGGGCAGTATCTGGGAGAGGTTAAGGACATAGCCTTGTAAATTATTCCTGTGAGCTTTGCTAGCTTTGTTCTCTTCATTTCTCTTCTCTCCCCCACCATATACCTTGACTGAATTAAAGTAAATTCATGTAGAGTGGGTGGCTTCCTGTCTTGAAATTTAGCCAACTCTTTTGGAATTTCTGTAAAGGAGCCCTGATGACACAGTGAAGTGCTCGGCTGCTAACGGAAAGACAGGCAGTTTGAACCCACCAGCCACTCAATCGGAGAAAGATGTGGCGGTCTGCTTCTGTAAAGATTTATAGCTTTGGAAACCCTGTGGGGCAGTTCTACTCTGTCCTGTAGGGTTGCTATGAGTCAGAATCAACTCAATGGCAATGGGTTTGGTTTGGTTTGGGTTTTGGAATTTCTGTAATTTATCAGGTTCTCCAAAGTGGTGGTCAGATGCAGTGTCAAAGTTGATTGCAGATGGTCAGCTCTTCGTCACCTTCTGCCAACTACTTGGAGCTACACAGCTGGCAACCAGATGTCTCTCCAAGCTGGAAAGGGAGAAAGCTGAAGCCACTCATGACCATGCTTTTCCCAACACGAGCTATGCTGTTCTGTGAGTTGAATGTGAAAATGAAAGATCTCTGCCCTTTCTTGTGTGTGTTTTCATCACAGCTTTTTGTTTGGTAGGAAATTTTAAAAATCTGTGGTAAACAAGGTTGGAAACTTCTGTTAATGTGGCAGTCCAGATCCCTTATAATGTAAGTACTTAGACATGTGATCTATCTAGTCCAGTATTCCATTTCCAATAATACACTTATAGAAGAACGTAATAATGTCCCATTGTGATGTTGTTATGTGCCCACATAGTGCACAGTTTTTTAAATAACTTGTCACACATTTAACTGATCCAGAGATCACTTGCTTAGTGGCCTCACTTTCTCAGAACCTACATCCTGTTGTCATTGAATCACCTGGTATGGCATTGGCACATAATAAATCCTCAACAAATGTCTTTGTAGTGAACAAATGAATGAAACCTTCCTCTATAAGGATTTTGAACTTGACCTAATAAGCAGTTCGGAGCTATTGAATCAATCACTGTATTACAAAATAATAGAGTCTATAAGAAAAAAAAATAGTTATTATTTATTCTTGGAATTAGATGAAATCCTAGGCTCCACTTTCGACTTATTATGTATGTGATCTGGGCAAATTACTTAACCTTTAAAGCTTCAGTTTTTGTGTGAGAGACTGATTTGTAAACTTTCACTTAAAGCACAATAACAATTAAAAAAAAAAGCCTCGGTTTTCTTACTTGGAAAATGAGGTTAATGATAGTACCTTTCTCCTATTGTTGTTACAGAATTAAATAAGGTAGTTAATGTAAAATAGCCCAAATGCCTGATACGTAGTATAAGTGTTCATTGTATGTTAACCATTGTCATTGTTATTTGGAGCCCTGATGGCACAGTGGTTAAAGTGCTTGGCTGCTAATCGAAAGGTTGGTGGTTTGAACCCACCAGCCACTATGTGGCAGAAAGATGTGGCAGTCTGCCTTAGTAAAGATTTATAGCTTTGGAAATCCTGTGGGGCAGTTCTGCTTTGTCTTATAGGGTCTCTGTGAGTCGGAATCGACTGGAGGCAGTGGGTTGTACTGTCATTGTTATCTTTAGCATTGTCATTATTCTTTTTTTTGTTTTAAATATTATGTTTTAGGTGAAAGATTACACAGCAAATTAGATTTCCATTCAACAACTGATACACAAATTGTTCTGTAACATTGGTTACAGTCCCCACAATGTATCAGACTCTCACCATTTCCACCCTGCCTGCCCCGTTTTCATCAGTCCAGTTTCCCTGCCACTCCTTGCCTCCTCATCTTTGATTTTGGGTAAATGTTGACATTTGGTCTCATATAGTTATTGTTTAAGAGGAGCACATTCCTTATGGGTATTATTGTTTATTTTATAGGCCAGTCTATTATTTGGCTGA
This sequence comes from Loxodonta africana, assembly GCF_030014295.1. NCBI lineage: Eukaryota > Metazoa > Chordata > Mammalia > Proboscidea > Elephantidae > Loxodonta > Loxodonta africana. The sequence continues at coordinate 82,340,041 of NC_087343.1, read as the reverse complement.
ATGGCGACCTCCCGGAGTGGCTTCAGTTCCAGGTTAAAAGGGTGTCTTAGGGCAATAGCCTCAGGGGTCCTGTAGTCTCTATTAGTCCAGTAAGTCTGTCCTTTTTTATGAATTTGAGTTTTGTTCTACATTTCTCCCCCTGGTCAGAATAGTCAGTAGTGGTAGCTGGGCACAATCTAGTTCTTCTGGTCGCAGGCTAGAAGAAGCTCTGATTCTCGTGGGACGTTAGTCTTGTGGACTACTTTCTTCCTTGAGTCTTGGATTTCCTTTACTGTCCTTCGTTCTAGATGGGAAGAGACCAATAGGTGTATCTTAGATGGTGGGACTGGGTAGATGGTCATTTGCAGCCTTTTAAAACTCTAGACACTATTCATCAAGCTAGGATGTAGAGCATCATCTTTATGAGTAAGTTTTAGCATCATCATTATTCTTTTTCTGTAGAGGTGTAAACAGTGTGGGTGAAGGCATAAGGATGAGTGATTGATTACTGACCCAAGAAAAACACTGGAACTTGCTTTCTTTTAAATTGTGATAAAAGCTCGCTTTTTAGTTGTTTGTCATGTACACTGATTGGCTGTGAAGGGAGAAGGGAAGAGTATGAAACTTGTGTTTTTAAGTAATCTCTAGGACTTTGTGTAATAGCCATCTTTCTATAACTGCTGAGGTAGTGATTCCCTACCCCTAAATCCCAGCAAAATATCTTCTCTGTTTGTATCAGTGACTTTGTCTTTTTAACAGCTTTTAAAAAATACTGTATCAGTATCGTTAACACAATGTACCACGGCCAGTTTCACTTTTTTATCACACTTCCTTTAAGTTTATCGTAGGGAAGAGTAGTCAAGTGAGTTTTGGAGAACCCTTATTCCACAACCTATGAATGATTCACTACAATTATCAGAAGACATTCCTACAATTCTATTGCTAGATTACAGTTATTCCTAAACTGTCCTGGATGTTTTATTTTTAACTGAGTTCCTATCTGTTGTTGAGATCCTTTCATCTGTGTGAAAGAAATATCTTACAGAGCTTAATTTATATATAAATATATGCTCTAACTTAGAGTTTATTTATCTGTAGAGGTTACTGGAGTAACATCTGTTTACTTTTCTCCTAAATAAGTCCTGGCTTCTGAACACTATATGACATGTTTCTAATATGGCATTCATTGCCTGAATAGCCGTATTAGTCTATTTAACCACATTTCTGGTTATTTTTTTGTATTCTGTTTATGCCTTGTATTAGGGCTCCTAACGTTGTCCCTATTTTTTCTTCCATGATCTTTATCATTTTAGACTTTAGGTCTTTGATCCAGTTGGAGTTAGTTTTTATGCATGGTATGAGGTATGGGTCCTGCTTCATTTTTTTGCAGATGGATATCCAGTTATGCCAGTATCATTTCTTAAAAAGACTATTTTTTCCCCAATTAACTGACCCTGGGCCTTTGTCAAATATCAGCTGCTCATATGTGGATGGATTTATATCTGGGTTCTCAATTCTGATCCATTGGTCTGTGGGTCTTGTTGTACCAGTATCTGGTTATTTTTTTGAAACCATGAAACTTTTGAAGATCTATATATCTGCTGAAGTATATTTGAATTTAAGTTGCTAGTATGGTATTGTAATTTTGATCTCCAGACCCTAGAGTGTTAAGTTCTAAGGACTCTGCATTATATTAAGGTATGCAAAAATTTTCTTAAGGACAAGCAGTTCTCATCTTTTCAGGGACCAGAGGGATGGTGTCTAATACTGTGCTTTTCACAAAATAGACATTTGACACCTATTTGTTAAATGAGTTGAGGAATAAAGGAAACTAGAAAAGAGGTCAATTACAAGAGGGGTTCTGAACAGCTCAAGAGTCTAGAAATAGAAGTTAGCTTTATAACTAAAAGTGAGAGACTTTGAGATGGGAAAAAGTTGATGAGTATTCTAGTTAAATTCAAAAGAGAAACAAAACAACTCTAAGTAATCACAGTCCTGAAATAGAGACTTTTTTAGCATAATATTTGTACTAGCTAGAGAAATAAGAGCTAAGAAAACACATTTATAGCAAGGATTTGTTTTTTAAAATGCTAACAACATTATGGAATTTTTTTTTTAACTAGGAAGGAGACTACTCTACTGCAGAAAGTGGCACAGTGGTTAAGTGCTCAGCTGCTAACTGAAAAGTTCCAACCCACCAGTGGCTCCACAGGAGAAAAGACCTTGCTACGTGCTCCTGTAAAGATTTCAGCCTAGGAATCCTTATGGGGCAGATCTGCTCTCTCATATAGGGTTGCTGTGCATCAGAATTGAGGGCACATAGCAACAACACCAAAGTTAGATCAAAAAAGATTTTGTAGTTTACCTAGAATTAAGCAGAACATGGTCTTTGATTCTAGTTGAACAGACGTGTGTATGTGTGTGTGTGTGTGTGTGTGTGTGTAACAGCCTATTGTTAAGTTACTCAAGTAAATAAAAAAAAAGAAATTGCCATGGAGTTGATTCTCATGGTGACCCCATGAGTGTCAAAGTAGAGCTGTGCTGTGTAAGGTTTTCAAAAGCTGATTTTTCAGAAGTAGATCACCAAGCTTTTCTTCCAAGGCACGTCTGGGTAGACTTGAACTTCCAGTCTTTTAGTTAGCTGCCATGTGCATTAACTGTTCGTACAACCAGAATGTGAGAGTCTATTTAATCACATTTCTGGTTATTTTTTTGAAACCTAAGAAAGAATAGGGATGTAGGTAAGTTGGAATCTCATTATGGGTGATAGGTGGTATTGCAGGGAAATTTAAAATAGAAAAGTTTTGGTCCTAGTATTCTTTTAGGTTATGGAGTGTATATGTATATGAACATTTATTCGTAGAACTTCAGGTATCACTTTATGTGAATATTTTTTTCCTTTTCCCCCAGTATTTATGTGAATTTTTAATCATCACCTTTCTCCTAAGCTTTAGGCCCATTTTAAAGTATTGACTGAGGCCCAGTGCCCTTATTTTAGTAACGTCTGGTTTTAAATCCAGTAATTCTGAAACTAAACTAATTACCTTTTCATATCTGATCTCCTTATCTGTCTTCTTTTATAAAAATAGAAGAAGAAATAATTCAGGTATAAAAAAAATCTAGAGAGAACTTAATAAACCTGTTATGAAACATTACAGATACATTTGAAGCCCCCTAAATGCCATGAGTCCATTTCTCTCCCTCTTCCTCTGGAAATAAGCATTTTTCTGAATTTGGCCTTTATCATTTCTTTGCATGTTTTTATATTTTATTATGTGTGTAAATATATATATAGTTGCTATAAATCGGAATTGACTCGGTGGTGGGCTTGGTTTTGGTATACATAAACCATATCACAGCATTTTTCTCTACATTTAATGAGTTTATATAACATAAATTATGTCAGGAAGAATACATAGGAAACTGATCATATTGATCTCTCTTGAGAGAGAAGCTATATAACCAGAGGACAGGGATGGGAAGAAATATCTTATAATTTTGAATTATGTTTATCTATCAAAGTGTAAATTAATTAAAATTTTGAAAAATTCTACTGTCATACTATAGGAATCTTCATATAACTTGCTTTTTGTGCATATTTTTGTTTTTTAGGTTTATTTATGTTGGAAGATATAGCTCTAATTCATTTTCTTACATGAATGTACAAGTTTATTTTTTCATGCATATGTGGTTGGATATTTAGTGTTCTCCCTCCCTTCCTCCCTCTCCCCTCCAAGTTTTTCACTTTTACAAATGGTGCTACAGTGTATGTTGTGATAAATGGCTCCTAATACACACATGCACGAATTAACATAAGGCAGAATTTCCCCAAGAGGGGGTCATGTATGGATTACAGATGTATGGAGGAATGGCCTTCAGGACAGCCCAGTATAGCCAACATCAGCCATGGGATATATGGGATATATGGAAGAAGAGCGTTTAGTCACTGGAAACAGCAAATAAAGACTTGAAAGAACAAGCTTGACTTGTTTGAGGAACAGCAACCAAGTGAGAGAGTAGGAGGGTTTCTTAGTTATGTAGTGCTGCTATAATAGAAATACCACAAATAGGTGTGGCTTTAACAAACAAATTTATTTTCTCACAGTATAGGAAGCTAGAAGTCTGAATTCAGACTGAATGCAGAAGCAGATAGGAGAATCCAGCGGCTTTTATTAATCCAGACATTTAAAAGATTTGCAAAAATGTGAAACAGTGCCATTCTTTTCACTAAATTTTATTTTGGTTTTGGAAAATAAATAAATAAATGTTTTTAAATTTTCTCAGTTTTAATTTCTAATGCAGTGAATATTAACAGATATAATTCACATAAACAAAGCTCCTTGGAGATCCTCAGAAATTTTTAAGAGTACACAGGTGTTTCGAGACCAAGGAGTTTGAGAACTGCTGCACTAAAACAATAATTCTCAAACTTCATTACATAAAAGAATCAACCTGAGTACTTTTGAAAAATGCAGTTACCCAGCTGTACTCCCTAAGATTCTAATCTGTAGGTCTAAAACAGGATCCAGGATGTGTATGTTATGCAAGCCTCTCTGTGATTTCTTTGCCCGTGTTCTTCTAACCGTGCTTTGAAGCATTGCACAAGTCTGTGAGCACCTGGAAGTGCCAGGTTTTTATTCATCTTTGTACCTCTAGCATGCTGTCTGGTATGTAGTAGGTACTCAACAGTGTTTGTTGAATGAATATATGGGAGTTTAAGGGCTGAGTTGGGATTCAGGTGAGGCCGTGCAATATATTTTCTTGTTTGGAATGGAGAATTTAAATCAGGATGACTAAAAGTGACTCTTAGATGATTTGAAAAAGGAGACAGAATTTTGAATTGATTTTGGCTAACTCTAATAAATATTTATATTATTGGTGAATCAAGTGCTTCACATATGTGTTGGTGTTAGCTGCTGTCGAGTCAGTTCCAACTGATAGTGACCTGTGTACATTGCTTGGTTCTGTGCCATTCTCACAGTCACTATGTTTGAGCCCATTGTTGCAGCCACTGTGTCAGTCCATCTCATTGAGGGTCTTCATTGTTTTACTGACCCTCTACTTTACCAAGTATGATGTCCTTCTGCAGGGACTGGTCCCTCTTGATAACATGTCCAAAGTACGTGAGATGAAGTCTTGCCACTCTCACGTCTAAGGAGCATTCTGGCTGTACTTCCCTCAAGACAGATTTGTTTGTTCTTCTGGAAGTCCATGGTGCACTCAGTATTCTTTGCCAACACCGTAATTCAAATGCATCAGTTCTGCTTTTGCATGCATATAAGGTGATTGAAGATGCCATGGCTTGGGTCAGGTACACCTTAGTCCTTAAGGTGACATCTTTGCTTTTTAACACTTAAAGAGGTCGTTTGCAGCAGATGTGCCCACTGCAATATGTCATTTGGTTTCTTGACTGCTGCTACCATGGGTGTTGATTGTGGATCCAAGTAAAATGAAATCTTGGCAACTTCAGTTTCTCTGTTTATCATGATGTTGCTTCTTGGTCCGCTTGTGAGGATTTTTGTTTTCTTCATATCGGAGTGTAATCCATACTGAAGGATTTGATCCTCATCAGTAAGTACTTTAAGTCTTCTTCACTTTCCGCGAGCAAGGTTGTGTCATTTGCATATCACTCGTTGTTAATGAGTCTTCCTCCAATCCTGATGCTGCGTTCTTTCATATAGTCCAGCTTCTTGGATTATTTGCTCAGCATACAGATTGAATGAGTATAGTGAAAGGATACAACCCTGACACACACCTTTCCTGATTTTAAGCCAGGCAGTATCCCGTTGTTCTGTTTGAACAACTGCCTCTTGGCCTACGTACAGGTCCTGCGTGAGCACAAGTAAGTGTTCTGGAATTCCCATTCTTTATAATGTCATCCGTAATATGTTATGATCCACACAGTCAAATGCTTTTGCGTAGTCAACAAAACACAGGTAAACATCTTTCTGGTATTCTTTGCTTTCAGCCAGGATCCATCAGACATCAGCAGTGATATCTCTGGTTCCACATTCTCTTCTGAACCGGCTTGAATTTCTGGCAGTTCCCTGTCAGTGTACTGCTGCAACCGTTTTTGAATTATTTTCAGCAAATATGTATTTTTTTATTAATGCAGACATATCCCTACAAGTGCTAAAACTGATTTTTTTAGATAGCTTTATGAAATAATTTTTCCAAATACATACTTAATTCATCAAATTACACTGTACTTTTCAACGAATCACTTTTTTTCTGACAGCTGGGATTAATAGTGCTACAAGCTTTTAAAATAGGTGAGCAAACAGTTAAGAATAAAAATTGGGGATTTAAGAAACGGCACTGGGTGGTTAATGAGGAAAGAATCCAGGTTAGTTACCCCAACTGTAATATTTTCTTTCTTTAGACCTTAGTTGCACAGAGTTGGATTAATTTTAACCCTTGGTTTATGCCTCACATTTATTATTGGCCCATACATGGCCCTCTTTTGTTCGTTGTATGCCTGTATTTATTTTTAAACAGTATATTAATATCACGAACCTATCACTTAACACAAGAACTAAAATAGTGATAATAACGTATCTAGTTTTGTACTCCTCCCCCCGTCTGAGGTAAGTACTATTTTTACTTTTTTTGGTAATTGTACTTTAGATGAAGGTTTTCAGAGCAAATTAGTTTCTCATTAAATAATTAATACATATATTGTTTTGTGATATTGGTTGCCAACCACATGACATGTCAACATTCTCCACATGTCGACCTTGGGTTCCCTATTACCAGCTTCCCTGTCCCTTCCTGCCATCTCATCTTTGCCCCTGGGCTTATGTGCCCATTTAGTCTCATTTTGTTTTATGGGCCTGTCTAATCTTTGGGTGAGTGGTGAACCTCAGGAATGACTTCCACAGAGTTAAGAGGGTGTCTGGGGGCCGTATTCTCGGGATTTCTCCGATCTCTATCAGACCAGTAAGTCTTGTCTTTTTTTGTGAGTTAGAATTTTGTTCTACATTTTTCTCCAGCTCTATTCGGGACCCTCTATTGTGATGCCTGTCAGAGCAGTCAATGGTAGTAGCCGGTCACCATCTAGATGTGCTGGACTCAGTTTGGCAGAGGGTGGGGTAGCTGTGGTCCATTAGTCCTTTGGACTAGTCTTTCACTTGTGTCTTTGGTTTTCTTCAGTCTCCCTTGCCCCATACGGAGTGGCACCAGTGAAGTATCTTAGGTGGCTGCTCACAAGTTTTTAAGACCCCAGACGCTACTCACAAAGTAGGATGTAGAACATTATCTTTATAAACTGTGTTATGCCAATTAAGCTAGATGTCCCTAAGACCATGATCCTCAGCCCTCAGCCCAGTAATTCAGGAACTACTATTTTTAATCCTGTGCTTATTATTATCTTGCTTTTTTGTTTTGTACAATTTTATTATTTATCCCTGGGTGGCGCAAATGGCTAAGCACTTGACTACTAGCCAAAAGGTTGGTGTTGCAGACCCACCCAGAACACCTCAGAGGACAGGCATGCCAGTCTGCTTCTGAAAGATCATAGTCTTAAAAACTTAGGGAGCAATTTTCTGCACACGTGGGGTCACCATGAGTAGAAATAGACTCGATAGCAGTCAGTTGTATATTACTGGAAAGTATACTGTTTAGTTTTGTTTTTTACTTTATAAGAAGAGCATCTTCTGGGACTTATTATTTTTCACTGAATGTTATATTGGTAAGATTCATCCATAATTTTACATATTGGTTCAGTACATGTTTTTTGCTTACTGTATAATATTCTGTGAGATAATACCAAAATTATTCATTTTTATTTCAATGCGTATTTGGATTGTTCCAGTTATACGCTGTATTTCTGTGTACATTCTTGTCCATGTCTCTGGTAACGATGTACAGGGTTTCTCTTGGGTATATACCCAGGAATGGAATTGTTGGGTCATAAGGTATATGAATGTCCTGCTTGATAAGATAATGTCAAACTATTTTCCAAAGGGATTGTGCCAACCACATTGTATGAGAGCTCTTTTTATTAATCTACATCCTTATTTTAATTACCTCTTTAAACAAGCATCCCCAAAGATAAGGAGCAAAAGTAAAGGGGTTGTGCTACTCCAGCCCCATAACCACATACTAAATCATCTCCCTTCCTCATGTAAAATAATGTATATGCCTTAGACAACCGAGGGAATATACTTGAGATGGAGGAGGGGGCGGGTGTACATTAACTGTTTGCACCTTTCAGGGACTCCTTCCCATATACACATAGCCCATGTTCTTTCAGGGAAACCACCCTACCTCCAGCTTTAGAAGTGGGACCTTCAATGACTTAAACCAATCTGGTTCTATTTCCCTGGTCACAGAATTTGATTCTGAGGTGGGCACATGATTTAAGCTGATCTAAACAGGGTAAATTTCAGAACTGTTGCTTAGATTTCTGGGGCAGAAGTACTTTCTTCCATGTAATTCTAATAATGGCTGGCAGTGTTCCTTTAGCCCTAGGGCATCTGGCCTTGGAATGAAGTTTGTACTATGGATGGCAGAGTGAAGAGACAAAAAGAAACCGTTCTTGATGATGTTGTTGACCTGTTGAATCAAAATAACTTTGAAGTAGCTCCCCCTCTAGATTTTAGTTACATGAACCAAAGAAGTTCCCGTATTGGTTAAATTTCCGTGAATTGAAATTATGTGACTTTTAATAGAGTACTAATTACATAGACTTAGGGAAACCCTGGTGGCGTAGTGGTTAAGTGCTATGGCTGCTAACCAAAGGGTCAGCAGTTCAAATCCACCAGGCCCTCCTTGGAAACTCTGTGGGGCAGTTCTACTCTGTCCTGTAGGGTCGCTATGAGTTGGAATCGACTCGACAGCACTGGGTTTGGGGTTTTTTTTTGGTTTATAGTAGCTTATAATAACTACTGTAATCCCTAGTTTATGTATACCTTCACCCTAACTGTCAAGCCAGGGACTCAGGAAACAAACTTTCTGATGATCAGTTAATAGACTGAATTGTGTAAGATTTTTCCTGTTGATACAAAACAGGTTAGGGGAAATAGAGCTATAGGCCTTTCATGTGGGTTCTAGATCCACCAGTGCATTTTCCTTGTGGAGGGCAGTAGTGGCTCAGTGGTAGAGTTCTCACCTTCCATTTGGGAGACCCAGGTTCTATTCCCAGCCAGTGCACCTCAAGCACAGCTACCACTGTCAGTGGAGGCTTGTATGTGGCTGTGATGCTGAACAGGTTTCAGTGGAGCTTCCAGACTAAGACAGACTAGGAAGAAAGGCCTGGTGATCTACTTCTAAAAATCAGCCACTGAAAACCCTATGGATTACAATAGTCTGATCCTGTTGTACATGAGGTTGCCATGAGTTGGGGGCAACTTGACAGCAGCTGACAAGAACAATGTGTAATTTAAGGAGTGATTTCCTTTACTGAACTGGTTAGGGATTTTCGTACTTCCATCTTGTCTTTGTTTTTGGTAAATTCTGCTACTGCTTTAGGGCCAGCCTTGACCTGTGTTTCAGTGTCCTATTGAAGTCTCATCCTCTATATCAGAGGTAGGAAAGAGTCTCACCCACTTCTATGGCAAGGACTGCAATAAATTAGCAGGCATTCTTGTTATCCAGGTTGGAATTCTGAATTTTTGTTGTTGTTGTTGTTTAGAAACATAATTATACATAGTATTCAATGGACAGTAATTCATGCACATTGAAATATAATAAATAGAGCTAAATAGGCTTTTGTGTGCAAGCTTATGAAGCTTAACACCACCAAGTATAACATTTTCTTAAGGAAAAAAATGCCTGCTGAGACCTTTAAAAGCCTGATTATAATAAACATCTTTGCAGTTTAACCAGGTTCCTTAATTGAAGAATGCTTGAATTATACAGTGATAACTTGGTTTCATGTTTACCTTAAATTTTTTGTCTGTTACTTTGATGTGATACTGTCAGCCATTAATGTGCCTCTTACTATTCCTGCTTTTGATAGCTCCTACTTATGTCTGTTGCTGCCCATTTTGCAACTGCTAGTCTATGTTGGAAACCCTGGTGGCGTAGTGGTGAAGAATTCGGCTGCTAACCAAAAGGTCGGCAGTCCAGATTCACCAGGCACTCCCTGGAAACCCTATGGGCAGTTCTATTCTGACCTGTAGGGTCGCTATGAGTCGGAATCAACTCGACAGCAATGAGTTTGGTTTTTGTTTTTGTTTTTTTTTAATCTTGGTAGCAGAATGCATACTGTTTTTTGACTTATTCCTGGATAAAAACCAAACCAGCTGCCATCAAGTCAGTTCTAACTTGTGCAAATTGAGATTGTTAGAAGCCTCCTCTCTGATACTGGTTTATGTGGAGTAGAATCTCCATTAAACAAACAAACAAAAAATCCCATTGCCATAGAGTTGATTCTGACTCATCATGACCTCATGTGTTACAGAGTGGAACTGCTTCATAGAGTTTTCTTGGCTGTAATCTTTACAGAAGTAGATTGCGAGGCCTTTCTTCTGTGGTGCCATTTGGTGCATTTGAAATGCCAACCTTCAGGTTACTAGGTAAGCACAAACTGTTTGCACCATTCAGAGACATTAGACTCTCGGTAGCCACCATAATATTGTTCGCTAACATCCACTAACATGTAAGGTCTATGAAGGTAGGGTCACATTGCCAGAGGCCTGGTGCAAAAAAATGCTCTTGGTAAGTATTATGAAATGAATGAATGAACTCTTCTTGACATTTCATATTCCTTCAGGACAGAAAACAGTGTCTTATTTCTTATTCTTCATCTCCTTTTAATACTTAATATATTTGAAAGTACTTTAGAACATTTTTTAAAAATAGGTAATATATGGTATACATGGTAGGAAAATTCCAAAGGTGCAAAAAGAAAATCAATGAAACAGAAATTTCCTGCCCCTGTCCACTAGCGCCCCAGTTTTCGCCTCCAGAAGCCAGTGTTACTACTCATTTTTTTGTGCATATTCCTCCAGAGATTTGTGCATGCACAAGTACTTACATTTATGTCTGTAAAATAAATGATAGTATACTCTCCAGGCACTGTTTTGCACCTTGCATTTCTTGCGCTTCCATGTTAGAACAAATAGAACAGTCTCATACCTTTTAATGGCTGCAGAGTATTCTGTATGGATATGCACAATTTTGTTTTAAAACCAGTCCTCTTTCTGAGCCTTTTTCTTGTTTCCAGTATTTTTGTTGTTTCTGAAAACACTGCGGTGAATTTCTTTGTATGTGTGTAGTTTTACAAATGTGCAAGTATAGCTGTAGAATAAATTCCTACAAGTGGAATTGCTGGCACAAAGGGTATATGTGTTTTAAATCTTGAGACATACTGGCAAGTTGCCCTCCAAAGAGTTCTATTTGTAATTCTACTAATGATTTCATACAGTGTTTTGTTAACATGCAGTACAGCTGCCTTTGGTCTGGAGAGAATTAAACTGTAAAACAGTATAAGACATGGAGATGGCCAGGTATGTTTGGATTTTTTAGGAAGGTACATATTAATTAGGCATACAGGCATGCCAAACTATTTAAATTAATTTTACTTCTGAAAATAGACATAAAGGGAGAAAGTCTTTTCCTCTGGAAACATTAAATTGTAGAGCTGATAACGTACCCCTTAGAGATTCTTAAATATTCTCAAATTCTACTCCCCCACCTCTTTCTTACACACACATGCACGCATGCACGCACACATGAGAAATAGGTAATTTGCTCAGGATTACCCAGCTAATTACTGGTAGAACCTGAACTAAGAAGCTTTCTGCATTACTGCATACTATGTCACTTCACAAATGTGAATTCCTCAGAATGACTTTTCTGTTCTAAATTGTTACATGTTTGTTTTTTAATCTTAGGTTTTATTCAAAACTTGGTTCTTAATATTAGGTTCAGTAAATTCTTTGACCATAAGTTATTTTGCTTTTTTATCATTTGAATTTCAATTTTTAAATAATAAGCTTTTAATATTTCAAAGAATAACCATTGGTTATGCTAGACACTAAGTTTAATAAACAGGCCAGCTTTACTTTGTGAATATTCATTTTACATTCAGTCCTGCATTAGTGCTTTGATGACCTTGATCTAACATACAGGAGGTCTTGCATGTGAATTACTTCGGCTTCTGAGAAGATTCATCTTGATTTCTCCCTGTTGGAGAAATTTTGGACAGTACTTTTCTTATTCTTGAAAATAACAAGCTAAAAACAGGTTAGATGTACATATGTGCTAAACAGCTTCTTTAGAATACAGTCCTAAAAGGAGAAAACATTTTTCATATCTAAATCTACAACACAAAAATCTAAAATCTGAACAAAAATACAAGTCTCAAACACTATTGCCGAAGTATCTATTTGGCCAAATAGACTAATAAGAACCAGGAAAAACTTTAAAAGACCAATAGCACCTTGCTAGCTCATTGCTAATAAAGACTAATAGGTACTTAAACTGATGAAAGTGATTCAGACAACAACATATTAACCCCCTACTGTGCCCTGTTTTAAGCTGTTAATAGACATTAGCCTTTTAAAGAAAGACTAACACTTTTAGATTCGTTTACTAAGCTTTTGATACATTAGTGAACTGTTACAGCCACTTCCTATTTCTGATCTTTATAGCTCAGTGGATTTTCCAGAATACTTTTGAGAAATGCTAACTTCTCTAAAAGTTTAGATTCTTTAACAGTTTGTAATGTAATAAATCATTTTATATTACATCTTGATAAAGTAACTAAATTTTTACTAAAATGTAGACGTTATATAGGAAGATGAAATTCAGATGTCGTTTTCAATGACAGAGAATGTTATTTGTACTGAAAGTAATGGTTCTTAGATTTGATTTTTTTTTTTGAATTACATATGAGGCTAGAATTTTTTCGGTCTTTTAAATAATATCTATAAAATTATAAGTAATTATTTTCCAGAAATAAATCTGATTCATAAAAGTTTTACCTATAGGTTTATGTATGTAGAGGAGGAAGGGTTTAAACAGTGTAATTTCCTTAAAAGTGTAGTAAATAAACTTTAATGCTGGCTCCCTACAAATTAGGATAATAACTTAAATTTTGTTCACGTGCATTGCCTTTATCCACTTCTTTAGAGAAGAGATTAGTGAATAGTCTTTGGATGGTTTATGTTTTCAAAGTAATTCCAAATATAAAGCTAAAGAGATTTGACTTGGTTTTTGAAACAATTTTTTCTTGAAGAAGCTGACTGCATGATGTAAGTAAATGCTGAGGAATATGGTAACTACATTAAATATTGTTACGATGTATGTGATTTGGATAAATTAAATTTTTACAAAAACATCGGGGCTTTGATAGTTCTTTCAAGTAGAAGCATAAGCATAGTAACTACCTCTGTGGTCTAGATGAATAATACATACACAAAGTGCATTTCTATTGTTTCTCATTTCCACTGAAAACCAAGAAAAAAAATGAAGCAAAATATTTATGAAAGATTGTCTTATACTGTTTGTGGATTTATTGTTTTGATTACCAAGTTAACATCTGGAAGGCGGATTGAGGTATGGGAGTTGAGTTTGTTGCTGAACGGTAGTAATTAACTTGAGAGGTAGTACAGGAGCATTGTTTTTTTTGTTTGCTATGACCAGTCTTTTTGATTGATATTCGCTTAGCCTGGAATAGATGCTTTCTATAAAGTTAAAATAAGGTAAATTAATTTTTCGTATTGTTTTAGTACTCTTAATATAAATGTTGTTAACACATGATATATTCCAACACATGATGTAGCCTATCTTAACATTCCTTAATGTTGGATGTTCAGATTTATACTCATTGTGAAAATTCAGACTAGTGACTTCTTTATCTTACAGAATTTTATTTTTAATTGTGGTAGAATATATATAACAAAACATTTGCTGCTTCAGTCATTTTTACTTGTACAATTCTTGGATGAAATTTTGAAATGTAATACTGCCTTTAGAATACAGTTATACTTAAACTAAGTTTGTGATCTAAGTTAAATTCATAGCAGAAAACAGTAAAATAATCTTGATTGGCAAGTTCAACATATCTCTAAAGGTTGAAATTTCTTGTTGAAAATCAAATGAACAAAAAGCTGTTCACCCTTCATACGCAGGCATTTACTACCATTGAAAGAAAGGTGATCAGTAAACTTCTGAATTATAAATACTGTACAAAGTACTGCTTTGAAACCAATGAGTGATGGGAAAATGCTGAAAAGGGAAAGGCAGTCATATATCACTTTTATAATTGATTTGTAGAATGCTAATGCCTTCTGTTTCAAAAATTTCTCTTCTTTCCACCTTGCCCCTAGCTTTAGTTTCCTTTTGCATATTTTGGCAACATAAAAAGGCATGACAATAGCAATGTTAGTTGATATTTATTGAGCTTTCTCTGTGTGCAGTACATTAGCCAAACACTTCATGTGTATGTCTTTCAACCCTCTCAGTACTGATGTGAAGTAGTAGGTGCAGTACCGTTTTTAAGATGATGACATTGAGTGTAAGTAATTTGCCCACAGTTGTGACAATCAAACTTGTCTCTAACCACAAAAACCAAACGCGTTGCTGTTCCCACCCATAGCAACCCAAATACCCCCTGGGGGCAAAATTGCCCCTGGTTGAAAACCACTAGGATTAGGGAAGGCTCATCACCCATCATCATCATCTTGATCTTGGGATTTGAGGCCAAATAGAAGTCGCATTCTAGGTAGAACCCTATATATGAAAACAGAGAAGTGTGAATCAGTATGTTACATTTAAGAGTCAGTAAAATGTTTGTAATGGCTGGAGTATTTAGGCTTTGTGGTGGTGGGGAGTTGGTAGGATATGAGGTTGACAAAATAAAGTGAAGACTCAATTGTGTATGCCATACTAAACTAAGAAGTGTGGATTTTTTTTTTCTATACCTAATAGGGAGCCATCAGAGGTTTGTAGGCTAGTGACACAACCTGAGTGATCCACACAGTATTTAATTGCCACTTTGTTTCTTTGTATCTTCCAAAGAGTGTTAAGGTATTTGAGGCAGAGATCATGTCTCTTCTCGTTCACTATTTTATCCCCAGTGCCTACCACAATACCTGACACAAACTTGTGAAATATGAGGGACAAAAATAGGAAATTTAGAGGTCTGAAAACTCTCAGAAGAGGTTGTGGTAGCCATGAGAATGGGCCTTGAAGACCTCCATACCCAGAGAACCTGGACCTAGAAGACCTCCGTACATGTAGAGCCTGGGCCTTGAAGACTGGGCCTTGAAGACTACACTCCCTGTAGTCAACCTAGGGCCCCAGCTGCTGGGCTGTGAAATCCATTACTACATTTTCCTCAATTCCCTGCTTCCCATGAGCTGCTGCCAGTTAGTGACGCAGCACAGCAGGGATATTAAGGCAGGCCTTTTCTTGGGAGACATTGGATTTTTCTGACATCTCACTTTGGCCTGAGGACTCCCCAGCAGCCTTGCCATAATTTTCTTAGACTAAATAGTGGCCTAGCATGTGTCCCCCTAACCTTTCCTCCCTCTTTGCTTCACTCAGGGTCAGACTTGCATTGTGATCTGATGACTCTCATTGCCTTCTCTGGCTCCCTCCTTATTTTGTCTCTTATGGGCATTTCCCCTAATAAAATCTTTGCAAATTTAATCCCATCTTGGTGTCTGCTTCTCTATAGATCTAGCACAGAGATTAAATGACTTTCAAAAGAGCACACAGATGCTAAGTGACAAAGTAGGTTGTGTAATCCAGAATTTAAGTCTCTCAGTCCATGCTCTCCTTTAGTAAGGCAGTAACTTTTGACATTGGCATTTATTTCTCCTAATCAGCATTTCTAGCCTAATGGTGTGATAAAACACCTTAATTTCAATTATCAAATCTTTAAGAATCTTAGGCTATTCCAGATTTCAGCCCAGTTAAGAATTTCCTGACTATTGATTACCATGTTTATGAAAGATGGCATGGGGTGGGAAAGATGCAGTCTTTCAATTCCCACAGCTACCACTCTTGTTTAGGCCACCATCGTCATCTCTCTTCTGGGTTGTTGCCATGCCAGCCTTGTCTGCCTAGCTTCTCTGTTACATTCTCCATATTGTAGCCATAGTGATCTTTTTAAAAGGCAAGTATGATATGTCACTCACCTGATTTGACTGTCAAATACATTTAGGAAAAATCCAGATTCTTTAATATGACTTTATAAGATTATAATCTGGCCCCTGCTCTCTTGTTCATCTTTCTGTTTTGCAGCTTTCCCCCTCCACACTCAGTGAACCAGCCTTACTTAAAATTTCAAGCCAGCTTTCCATGGTGCTTTAGAATTTTACATGCTTTTATTAGTAACTAGAATGCTGCCTCCCTGTTTGCTGTTTGTACCATACCCCTCTTAATTTCTATTCATCCATCAAATATTAACTTTGAACTCAGTATCTTAGGAAGGCCTTCCTTAATAGACCCTTACAACCATTGTATTTGGCTTTGCTTTGGAAGACAATCTCCTCAAAAGATAGTGATCCCATAGGACAGAGTAGAACTGCCCCATAGGGCCATTATAGTCTTATTTGGACAACTAGGCTTCTAGTTGTGGAATTCTTTAGTGTCTTTTTTTTTTTTTTTTAAACCCCCACGTCAACCCATTGCCATTGAGTCAATTCCAACTCATAGTGACGCTATAGGACAGCATAGAACTGCTCCATGGGTTTCTAAGGCTGTAATCTTTATGGAAGCAGACTGCTACATCTTTCTCCTGCAAAGTGGCTAGTGGGTTGGAACCACTGACCTTTTGGTTAGCAGCTGAGTGCTTAACCACTGCTCCACCAAGGCTTCTTTTAAGGCCTCCAGGAAGCCTTTTACTTGCTAATATGGTTCAAAGGAGGAAAATATGAGATGAGAACTTGATGAATAGTTAAGATAGGTATTTATTTCTATGGGAAGAATCAAAGTATATTTCTGCTTCTTGGTCTTGTTAACAATGCAGGTAACATCAAGCTCATATTTAACTGTCTGTATGGAAGAGCAGTAATGGTGGGTCTCTTGGCTTTGAAATGTTGATTTTTAAAGGTTTGGTAGTTCATTTCCCTGGTGTGTGTTTGTGGAGGGAGGAGTGTTGCAGCCAAAGATGACCATCCTTCTTTATAGAGCGTTGTATTTCAAACTTCTTCAGCCTGACTCAAAGTAAGAAATATATATTATTTTACACCATGATATAGTATACTAATCCATATACATATATAAAATGCAAACGGAACTTCAGTGAGATATTCCCTGTTTTTACTACTTATGATGCACTCTGATACTCTCGATTCAGTTCTGTGCTATTCCATTAAAACAGAGCTGATCACATCCCGCTAAATTGACATAATGAGTCATGGATTACAACACTGATTAATGGGTTACAACCAGTGGTTTAAAAACCAGTTGCCATGGAGTTAATTCCAACTCACTCCTATAGAAATAGCTTATGAATGTTTTTTTAAACTGGCCACCTCAACAAGCAAAAACAGTTAAAGCCAAATGGGAGCCAGTAGGTAGGGAGAGGAGATGACTAACAGTTACTGAATAAATATTATTATGCAGCATTGGATAAGGAACTGGTTTTTATTCACTATGATGTTGTATGGTGGTCTTCCTGTTTTTCACAAGGAAGCTGAGACTCAGGCAATAACTTGGTTAAAGCTATATAGATAGCTAGGGTCAAACTAAGATATGAACCCATGCAACTTAGTTGGCCTAATTCCAAAGCCCATGCATTTGTTCCTTGTCACTGGGTCTCCCAAGCAAGTATACATGCTAAACTTTTAAAAGGGAATTAGTAACATTTAGGTGTCATCAAAATTTTATAGTGGAAAGTAACAATAAAAAGCCCTGTTAAATGTGAGTTGAGACAGGCATAAATATTGGCAGTTAATAATAGATTATATTGACTTTTCAGAAAGCTTAAGTTCTTCTTGCCTCTGCTCATCCAAAAGGTAGAGGTAATATCCTTAAGGCTGAGATAGGTGGGGTTTTCTTGTTGATAAGGTAAGTGAAATGTTCAGAGGCTTTACTACTGCACCAGAGCAGATAATAAGGCAATTAGAACTGTTAAATTGATGAAACACCAGACTGGGATGAATTATATCACAAATTGCAAAGAAACGAGATTTTACGGCAACTTTTGAGACCTAAAGACTAAAGATATATTAGTAAAGGGAAGGAAAATTGATAGTTAAAGTGCTAGATTTATTGACCTGAAAAATCCAAACTTTAAACTTTTTAGGGCTTAGTCTTAGAGTATAATTTATCACCTTGGTAAATAAGTAGAAAAAACTATCATTCTATGCTGATGGCTTAATTTTCTCTATTAATAAAATGAATGTGTTTCTTTTTTCCATTTTTTGAGCTGGACCATACCCTAGGGATCATCTTGCTCCAAACCCCTCATTTTACCAGTGATGAACCTGAGACCTAGAGAAATAAAGCAATTTACTCAAGATCACGTTATAAAAACCAAAAAAGCCCATTGCCATTGAGTCAATTCCAACTCCTAGTGACCCTATAGGGTAGGTTAGAACTGCCCCATATGATTTCCAAGGAGCGGCTGGTGAATTCAAATTGCCAAGCTTTTGGTTAGCAGCTGTAGCTCACCATAGCTCTTAACCACTGGGCCAGCTGGCCTAGAACCCGGATCACCTGACATTTATTCCAGTGGCTTAACTTTTCTGTCTGTAGATTTCTGTCTCTAGATCTTGTACCCTGCAACTTCGCTGAATTTGTTAGCTGTAGTAGCTTTCTCAGAAACCTTGGCGGTGTAGTGGTTGAGTGCTATGGCTGCTAACCAAAAAAAAAAAAAGGTTAGCAGTTCAAATTTCTTGTGGATTCTTTGGAATTTTCTATATATAGTATAATGGCATCTGAGAATAGAAATAGTTTACTTCTTTTCTGATTGGATGACTTTTGTTTCTTTTTATTGTCTAATTGTTCTGTCTAGGACTTGCAGTACAATGTTGAATAGGAGTGGTGAACATGGGCATCCTTCTCTTATTTCTGATTTTACGTCGAAAGCTTTCAGTCTTTCACAAAAGTGTGGTATTTGCTGTGGATTTTTCATAAATGCCCTTTATCATGTTGAGAAATTTCCCTTCTATTCCTAGTTTGTCAAGTGCTTTTATCATGAAAATGTGTTGCATTTTGTTAAATGCCTTTTCTGCATTAATGAAGATGATCATATGTTTTTTCCTTCATTCTGTTAGTGTGGTGTATTACATTGATTGATTGTACTTTGTTGAACCATCCTAACATTCCTGGAATAAAAGCAACTTGGACTTGGTGTATAATACTTTTAATATGGTGTTGGATTTAGATTGCTAGTATTTTATTGAGGATTTTTTCACCTATGTTCATAAGGCATATTGATCTATACAGTTTGCTTTTCTTGTGTCTTTATACGGCTTAGGTATCAGGGCAGTACTGTCTTCATAGAATGAGTTAGGAAGTGTTCCCTCCTCCTCTATTTTTGGAAGACTTTGAGAAGAATTGGTGCTAATTCTTCTTAAAATGTTTGGTAAAATTCACCAATGAAACCATCTGGACCTAGCCTTTTCCTGTTGGGAGGCTTTTGATTAGTGATTAAGTCACTTCCCTGGATCTGTTGAGAATTTCTTTTTCTTCTTGATTCAGTTTAGGTAGTTTATATGTATCTAGGAATTTATCCATTTCATCTAAGGTATCTAGTCTATTGGTATATACTTCATCATAGTGTTCTTATAATGCTTTTAATTTCTGTAAGGTAGGTAGTAACATTATCATTTTTATTTCTGAATTGTTACTAGCGTTTTCTCTTTTTTTTTCCTATACCAGTCCATTTTGTTGATCTTTTCAAAGAATCAACTTTTGGCTTTGTCGAGTCTCTCTATTGTTTGTCTAGTCTCTATTTCATTTATCTCTTCTCTTATCTCTATAATTTCATTCCTTCTTGTTCCTTGGGCTTTGTTTGCTCTTCCTTTTTTATTTTCTCAAGTATTACAGTTAGGTTATTGATAATACGCCCTTCTTTTATAATGTGTCTTTGTTTATAGCCACAGATTTCCCCGAGTACTACCTTTGCTACATCCCATAGGTTTTCGTATATTGTGTGTTATTCTCATTTTAAATATTTTCTAATTTCCTTTTGGGATTTCTTCTTTGACCCATTGATTGTTTAATAGTATATTGCATAATTTCCACATTTTTGTGAAATTTCCAGTTTTCTTTTTATTAGCAATTTCTAGTTTCATTCCATTATGGTCAGAGAAGATATTTTTATGATTTAAATCTTTTTACTTGTTGAGGCTTGTTTTGTGACCTAACATACAGTGTAGTGGGAGAATGATCCATGTGCACTTAAGAAGAATGTATATCCTGTTGTAGTTGGATGAAGTGTTCTATAAATGTCTCTTAGGTCTGGTTGGTTTATGATGTCGTTCAGTCAGGTCATCTATTTCCTTGTTGATCTTCTGTTTAGATGCCCTACCCGTTATTGAAAGCAGTGCGTTCAAATCTCCAGTGGTTATTGTAGAATTGTCTTTTTCTCTCTGTAGATTGTCGGTGTTTGTTTCACATATTTTAGGGCTCTGCTATTAAGGGCATATATGTTTGTAATTGTTACCCCTTCTTGATGAATTGTTCCTTCTGCCATTAAATAATGTGCTTGTTTGTTTCTTATAACAGTTTCTTTATTTCACGTCTATGTTGTCTGATATAACTGTAACTACCCTAGTTCTCTTTTGGTTTGTATTTGCATATAATATTTTTTCCATCCTTTCACTTTTAACTATTGTCAGAAAAAAGACACTCTTGGTGTCTCTTGATTTACAGTAGGTTTTTTGTACACAACACATAGTTGGATCATGTTTTCTTATCCATTCTGCCAATCTATACCTTTTGCCTAATGAGTTCAATCCATTCACATGTAATTACTGATAAAGGGGGACTTACTTCTGCTATTTTGTTGTTCATCCTCTGTGTCTTATACCTTTTTTGTTCCTTAATATTCAGATAACTGCTCTCTTTGTGTATGCTTAGTTGACTTTCTGTGGTGAGTCATTTTGAG
Source organism: Loxodonta africana (assembly GCF_030014295.1). Lineage (NCBI taxonomy): Eukaryota > Metazoa > Chordata > Mammalia > Proboscidea > Elephantidae > Loxodonta > Loxodonta africana. The sequence goes on along the minus strand of NC_087343.1, from coordinate 82,319,043 downwards.
TCCTTTCTCATTTTCTTTTGTGTGTATTTTAAAGAAATTTTCTTTGTGGTTACCTTCAGGATTGCATTTCCCATCCTAGATTTATAGCAGTATAATTTAAACTGATACCAACTTAATTTCAATAACATACAGAAAGTCTGTTCTTATATTGCAGTACCCTCCCATTTATGTTATTGATCTCACAAATCATCTTTATACATTATGTGCCCAATATCATATAATTATAATTTATACTTTTATCCTTTATATCATATTAAAAAAACCCAGTGCCGTCGAGTCATATCATATAGAACATAGCATATATAGTTTCAAACCAAAAATACGGCAAAACTGGACTTGATATTTGCCCTTAAGTTATCTTTACTGGAAGTCTGTATTTCTTCATACAGCTTTAGGTTTCTACCTAGCATCCTTACTTTTCAAACTGGAGAACTCCCTTTAGCATTTCTTTCAAGGTATGTTGGATATTAGTGAACTCCCTCACCTTTTGTTTATTTGGGAATTGCTTAATTTCACTCTCAGTTTTAAAGGACACTTTTGCCAGGTGCAGGATTCTCGGATGATGTTGTTTATTCTTTCAGCACTTTGAATATATCATTCTTGTGCCTTCTGACCTCCATGGTGTCTGAGGAGAAGTTGATACTTAGTCTTACTGAAGCTTCTTTATACATGACATTTGCTTTTCACTTGCTGCTTTCAAGATTTTCCCTCTATTGTTGTTTTTTGACAGTTTGATTATAATGTATCTAAGCATGGATCTCCTTGGGTTTGTTCAACTTGAAATTTGTTGAACTTCTTGTGTGTGCAAATTCATGTCTTTTGTCAAATTTGGGAAATTGTCAGAGACTACTTTTACATATATACACACACACACACACACACACACACACACCCCAAATCTGTTGCCATTGAGTCGATTCCAACTCATAGCAACCCTATATGACAGAGCAGAACTATCCTATGCGGTTTCCAAGGAGCACCTGGTGGATTTGAACTGCCAACCTTTTAGTTAGCAGCTGTAGCTCTTAACCACTATGCCACCAGGGTGTTTTATATATATGTATATATATATATTTAACCCTTTCTCTTTCTCTTCTCCTTCTAGTACTCCCATAATTCATGTATTAGTTGGCTTCATGGTGTCCCACAATTCTCTTTTGCACCGTTCATTTTTCTCTCCTATCTTTTCCTCTGACTGGATCATTTCAATTGTCATATCTTCAGGTTTTCTGATTATTTTTCTGACAGCTCATATTTGCTGTTGAACCCCTCTAGTGAGTTTTTACCCCACACAACTGTCAGTTTGTCGTATTGTGGTGGTTGTGTGTTGCTGTGATGCTGGAAGCTATGCCACCAGTATTTCACATACCAGTGGGGTCACCCATGGCAGGCAGGTTTCAGCAGCGCTTCCAAACTAAGACAGACTAGGAAGAAGGAACTGACAGTCTGCTTCTGAAAAAAACTGACCAGTGAAAACCTTATGAATAGCAGCAGAACATTGCCTGGTATTGTGCTGAAAGATGAGCAGTTCAGGTTGAAAGGAACTCAAAATACAACTGGGGAAGAGCTGCCTTCTCAGAGTAGAGTCAGCTTTAATGATGTGGATAGAGTAAAGCTTTCAGGACCTTCATTTGCTGAGGTGGCACAATTCAAAATGAGAAGAAATGAACTACATAAATATCAATATCCTAGACATTAGCGAGCTGAAATGGACTGATTTGGGCCATTTTGAATTGGACAATCATATGGTCTGCTATGCTGGGAATGACAAATTGAAGAGAACTGATGTCACGTTCATCGTCAAAAAGAACATTTTAAGATCTATCCTGAAGCATAACTCTGTCAGTGATAAGATAATGTCTATATGCCTATGATGAATATCAGTTATACAACTGTTAGTCAGATTTACACACCAACCACTAATGCCAAAGATGAAGAAATTAAAGATTTTTACCAACTTTTGCAGCCTGAAATTGATCAAACATGCAATTAAGAAGCGTTGGTAATTATTGATGATTAGAATGCGAAAGTTGGAAACGAAGAAGAATTGATAGCTGGAAAATATGGACTTGGTGATAGAAATAACGTTGGAGATCGTATAGTAGAATTTTGCGAGACGAACAACTTTATTCATTGCAAATACCTTTTTTCAACAGCGTAAACGGTGACTATACACATGGGCTTCGCTGGATAGAACACACAGGAATCAAATCAACTGTGTCTGTGCAGAGAGACAGTGGAGAAGCTCAGTATCATCAATCAGAACAAGGCCAGAGGCTGACTGCAAAACAGACCATTAATTGCTCATGTGCAAGTACAAGTTGAAGCTGCAGAAAATTAGAACAGGTCCACGAGAGCCAAAATATGACCTTGAGTGTATCTCACCTCAATTTAGAGACCATCTCAAGAACAGATTTAATGCATTGAGCACTAATGACTGAAGACCACATGAGTTGTGCAAGGACAGCGTACATAAAGAAAGCAAAAGGTCATTAAAAAGACAGGGAAGAAAGAAAAGACCAAGGTGGATGTCAGAAGAGACTCTAACACTTGCTCTTGAAAATAGAGTAGCTAAAACAAATGGAAGAACCGATGAAGTAAAAGAGCTGACAGATTTTAAAGGGAAACTTGAGAAGACAAAGTAAAGTATTATAATGACATGTGCAAGACTTAGAGTTAGAAAACCAAAAGGGAAGAACATGCTCATCATTTCTCAAGCTGAAAAAGCTGAAGAAAAACTTTAAGCTTTGAGTTGCTGTATTGAAGGATACTACGGGGAAAATTATTGAATGACACAGGAAGCATCAAAACAAGATGGAAGGAGTATAGGGTCATCGTACCAGAAGAAATTGGTCAATGTTCAACCATGAAACCCTGGTGGCATAGTGGTTAAGAGTTACAACTGCTAACCAAAATGTCAGCGGTTCATTTCCACCAGGCACTCCTTGGAAACTATGGGGCAGTTCTGCTCTATCCTATAGGGTCACTATGAGTCAGAATCGATGTGACAACAACGGGTTTGAGCTGGTTTTTTTTTTTTTTTTCGTTTTATCATATGATCAAGAACCGATGGTATTGAAAGAAGTCTAAGCTGCACTGAAGACACTGGTGAAAAACAAGGCTCCAGGAATTGATGGGATACCAATTGAAATATTTCAACAGATGGATGCAGCACTGGAGGTGCTCACTCATTTATGTCAAGAAATTTGGAAGACAGCTACTTGGCCAACCAACTAGAAGAGATCCATATTTGTGCCCATTTGAAAGAAAGGTGATCCAGCAGAATGCAGAAATTATCGAACAATATCATGAATATCACACACAAGTAAAATATTGCTGAAGATCATTCAAAAGTGGTTGCAGCAGTACACCTCCAGGGTACTGCCAGAAGTTCAAGCCAGATTCAGAAGAGGATGTGGAACAAGGGATATCATCACTGATGTCAGAGAACACCAGAAAGATGCTTACCTGTGTTTTATTAACTATGCCAAGGCATTCGGCTGTGTGGATCATAGCAAATTATGGATAATACTGCGAAGAGTAGGAATTCCAGAACACTTAATTGTGCTCATGTGGAGCCTGTACATTTGACCAAAAGGCAGCCGTTCTGACAGAACAAGAGGATACTGCGTGGTTTAAAGTCGGGAAAGGTGTGCGTCAGGATTGTATCCTTTCACCATACCTATTCAATCTGTATGCTGAGCAAATAACCCAAGAAGCTGAACTATAAGAAGAACCTGCTATCAGGACTGGAAGAAGACTCGTTAACAGCTTGAGATATGCAGATGACACAACCTTGCTTACTGAAAATGAAGAGGACCCGAAGCACTTACTGATTAAAATCAAAGGCTGCAGTCTTCAGTATGGATTTCACCTCAACATAAAGAGAACAAAAATCCTCAAAACTGGACCAATAAGCCAACGTTGTGATAAATGGAGAAGATCCACAATCAACGCTCATGGAACAGCAGTCAAGAAATCAAACCATGTATTGCATTGGGCAAATCTGCTACAAAAGATGTCTTCAAAAATGTCAACAAGCAAGGATGTGACCTTGAGGGCTAAGTACACCTGAGCCAAACCATGGTGTTTTCAGTTGCCTCATATGCATGAGAAAGCTGAACGGTGAATAAGGAAGACTGCAGAAGAATTGATACATTTGAATTACGGTTTTGGTGAAGGATATTGAATATACCACGGACTGCCAGAGGAATGAACAAATCTGTTTTGGAAGAAATACAGCCAGAATGGTCCTTAGAAGCGAAGATGGTGAGACTTTGTCTCTCGTACTTGGGACATGTTACCAGGAGGGACCAGTCCCCGGAGAAGGGCATTATGTTTGGCACAGTAGAGGATCAGTGAAAAAGAGGAAGACCCTTGATGAGGTGGATTGACACAGTGACTGCAACAGTGGGCTCAATCATAATAACAACTGTGAGGATGGCACATTACTGGGCAGTGTTTGGTTGTACTGTACACAGGGTCACTATGCGTCAGAACTGACTTGATGGCACCTTGCAAAAACAGCAGTGAATTTTTAGTTTCGGTTATTGTACTATTCTGCTCCAGAATTCCTATTTGGTTTCTTTTTATAATTTCTATCTCTTAGTTAATATTTTCATTTTGTTCGTATGTTATTTTCTTTAGTTCTTTGTCTATATTTTCCTTTGGTTCTTTGCACATATTTAAAACAGCTGTTTTAAAATCTGTTGTCTAGTAAGTTTTCCGGAAGGATGGTTTCTATTGGTTTGTTTTGTTCCTTTGAACAGGCCATTCCTCTCTGTTTGTCTGTATCTTCTGAGTTTTTGTTGAAAATGGGACGTTTGAATAATATGGTAATTTTAGAATTCAGGTTCACCCTTTTACCAGGGTTTGCTTGGTTTTCTTCTGTCCTTTCTCATTTCCTCTCTTTTTCTTTTATTGAAGTTGTGGTAGTCTGTTAGCTTAGTGACTTTTTCAAACTATTTTTGCTGAAACCAAACAAGTGGAAGTAAAACCATTGTTGGGGAAAAATCCTCTTGCAATCTTTGCGGAATGGCTTATGCTGGGACAACCCTTCACCAGGCTTATACTGAGCCAAGAGATCCACCTGAGTACAAAGCTTAGGGTTACCTGAGACCTTTCTGGGTATGCATCATGCCATTGACATGCACCTGACTCTGAATTACACACACTCAAGTGCCTTTAAATGCTCCACTTTCCCAAGGAAATTCCCCAGGATTTTGACCCTGGTCTCTTAATGGCTCTCTTTTGTCCCAGTCCTCAGCTCACCTTGCAGTGCCTCAGGCTGTCTCTGCCACTTTTCCATCCTCAGCAACCTCCAAGGTTGACAAAACAGAGACAAGTGCTTTGCTTTATCCTGATTCAAACAGGAAAACACCATGTACTTTGTTAATGAAGAGAGCTGAGCTCACTCCAGTTCCCAAGCTGAAACCAGGACTGCCTACTTCAGGCCAGCTGCTGATTCAGGGTTGGTTCACAAGCAGTATCAAAAGAAGCCTAAGATCTCGCTGCTATTCTGCAAGTGCTTGCTCGCCGCCATGATCTCCTAACTGTTCACCAGAATTCCATCAAGGCTAGTATTGCCATTTTCTGCTTTTTTTTTTTTTTTTTAACCCCTGTGGACTGATAGGAACGTGGAGCTTGTTACTCCGCCATCTTGGTTCCTGTTTTGTTTACTCCATTCAGAGGTGCCTCAGAAGAAAGGCCTGGCAATCTACTTCCCCCAGAATCAGCCACTGAATACCCTATGGAGCACAGTTCTACTGTGACACACATGGCATCGCCATGAGTCAGAATAGACTCAGCCTTAACTGGTATGGATAGGACATATAAAACTGACCTTCTTATGTTTGCCAACATTTAATTACATCATTTAGAATGCATGTAAAGAATGTTCAAAATACTGGAAGAGCAAATAATAAACATATGGGTATTTGGAAGAGAAAGTAAGCCAAGTGACTTTATTAAACAAGCCGAATCCTCTCATTATGTTTAATTTTTAATAGAGTAGAATTATAAAATTAATATTCAGTAGGAAGGAAGCTAATATCTAATTTTCATTAAAATAGTTAATACTATTTTAGGAGAATTAAATTTTAGTTGTGAGTGTGAATTAAAAACTAGCAGTTTGTTCATACCAAAGATAAAGATAATAGCATTATATTGAATTGGTGGTGTTCTGCCGTAGGTATTATGTTAGTCATTAATTACCTAGATGAAAGCTTTCCAAAAAATCCACAGAAGATACTAAATTTGGATTGTAATTAGAACAGAAAACTGAAAAGAACTAGAGGGGTGAAGCATGGCTATGTATATAAAAACAATGAAATTCCCTTTGAAAACTTAATTTCTTTGAGGTAAAAATAGACCAGATTAAATGCATTAAAAATACTCTGCTGCTAATTTGGCATTTTCCAATTTGAGTAGAAATGAAGTATCCTAGTAAAGAGCTGATCTTTTGTATCTATTCAGGATACCACTAAATAAAATGTCTTCATAATATATAAAACCTAGGTATATGACTTTATAATACATGGACACATACTTGTTTGTAGAAAAAATTGTTTTAAGATTGAAAGAAATTCTGAAATAGGAAACCTGTATTCACTCTTTGTGTAAAAGCTAAATCTCTAGCAGGTGTTTTTAGTAGTATTCTAAATCACTAATTGGGAAGACATTTTAGTTTTTTCTTTAAGAGTATTTTGAGAAGAAAAGATTGAAATAGGTTCCGTGTACTACCAGTAATGGTCACACTGAATATTAAATCAATGAGATAGTACCTCTGAAGTCTTCTGGAAGTTTCTTCTTAAAAAACAAGTGTTAACTGTCACTTTACCATTGAATTAAAATATTTTATTTAAAAGATAGAAAAAATTATGTGGATCAATTTTTTCTTATCCATAGAAAACCCAGAAGGCATAGAGTAAGATTGATAATTTTGACTACATAAACGGTATAAAATTAAATTTCTGTGCAGGAAAAGAAGGGAAAAAGTAAACAACATGTAAAGACAGATGACGCATTGGAGAAAGTGTTTACGATCTATATGACAGGTAAAGGACAAAGATTTGAAATTTACAAAGAGCTTTTTATAAATTATAAGAAAGAGGCAAACACTGCAACATAGAAATGGGAAAGAATATAAATAGGAAATCTAAAAAAAAGAAATAGGCTTGAGTGACATATGAATTAATAATAGCACTATGTACTAAACATGGCTATATGCAATTTACAGATATTAACCCATTTAATTTTCCCAACAACCCCATGAGATAGATATCTTTGCTTTATAGTTGTGGAAACTAAGGCACCAAAAGGTTAAGTAACTTGTCCTGGTGGAGCTAGGATTCAGATTCAGCCAGTTTGACTCAACCCTGTGCTCTCAGCAACAATATTATATCTCCCTAATAATCAAAGAAGGAGCCCTGGTGGTACAGTTGATAAGCCCTTGGGTGCTAACTGAAAGATCAGATGTCCAGACCCACCCAGAGACTCCAGAGAAGAAAGACCTGGCAATCTGCTCCTGTAAAGATTATAGCCTAGGAAACCCTTATGGGGCAGTTCTGCTCTGTTACGTAGGGTCGCTACGAGTTGAAATTGACTCGACAGCACACAACAGCAATAATTAAAGAAATGCAAATAAGCAAAGCGGTGATATTATTGGTCACCTATCAGATTGGTGGACATGAAAGCAGTAATAATTCTCAGTGTTGGTAACAGAAATGGGCTCTGTTCTCATTGTAGGTAGGAATGTCTATTGGTACAACTTTTGTGTAGGACAATTTGGCGGTATACTTGAATAAGTAAAATGTGCTACCCTTTGACCTAGAAATACCATGCTAAGATTTTCATCTAATGAAGATTTGCAGACAAGGACATAGATGTATGTACAAAGATGTTCATCTCAGTGTTTATAATAATATTGAAAAACTGAAATAGTTTAAATGCTTATTGTTAGGATGTTGCTTAAATAAAGTATGCTGTGTACAGTCAGTGAAACATTATATGTTGTTGTTATGTGCTGTCAAGTCAATTCCAACTCATAGCACTGCTATAGGACAAAGTCGAATTGTCCTAGAGTTTCCTAAGCTGTAATCTTTATGGGAGCAGATCACCAGGTCTTTTCTCCCATGGAGCAGCTGGTAGCTTTGAACCACCAACCTTTTTGTTAGTAGCTGAGCACTTAACTGTTGTGCCACCGGGGCTCCTTGAAAACATATAGTCATTAAAAATATCTAATATAAGGCTGTATGCATTACATGGACAGACTTTCATAGCCTGTTGAGTGAGACTAGACTGAAATCACCATGATTATCTTGTTCATTGCCTGCTGCTTGGGACATGGTGGATATTTGATGGATGGGTAGATGGATGGATGGGAAAATATGGTATAGTTGGAAGATTCCAGAACTGGAAATTATTTCTTTCTTGTAACCTCTTAGTAACAACCAAACCAAAACCAAACTTGTTGTCCAGTCGTTTCCGACTCGTAGCGACCCTATAGGACAGAGCAGAGCTGCCCCATAGCGTTTCCAAGGAGCAGCTGGTAGATTCTAACTGCCAGCCCTTGGGTTAGCAACCAAGCTCTTAGCCAGTACGCCACCAACAACAGATCACTTGAATTCAAGTCCTTTAAAGCATGGGTGTTTCACAAATATTTCTATAAAAAGAAGCAGCCGTGCTTATATTGACATCTGTATTAGCTTCCTAGGGCTGCCATAACAAATTACGGCAACCCGGGTGGGCTAAAACAACAGAAGTTCATCCTGTTACAGCTCTGGAGGCGAGAAATTTGAAATCAAGGTGTTGACAGGCCATGCTCCCTCTGAAGGCTCTAGGGAAAAAACCTTCCTTGCCTTGTCTAGCTTAAAATGGTTTCCAGCAATCCTTGGCATCTCTTAGTTTGTGGCAGCATAACTCCAGTCTACCTATGTCTTCACATGACCTTTTTTCCCTGTGTCTCCTTTTATAAGGACATTCAGTCATTGGTGTCCCACCTTAATTCACTATAACCTCATCTTAACTAATTACATTTGCAAAGATCCTGTTTTCAAATAAGGTTCCAAGTGGACGTAAATTTGGGGGGACACTATTCAACCCAATATAATATCTCAGCTGAATAGTTTTAAGGATGGCTTCTTTCTGAATATTCAAGTTTTCAAGTTTTACTTTTAAAAAATGCAAAAAAAAAAAGTTCAGCTTAGCCATTCTGACTGGGAACATTCATACAGCATTTTATATACCACTGTCAGTATTCGAGGATCTCTGGTGGTGTAACGGCCTACACTTGGCTGCTAACTGAAAAGTCGGCGGTTTGAACCCACGAGCAGCTCTGTGGAAGGAGAAACCTGGCAACGTGCTCCTGTAAAGATTACAGCCTAGAAATCTCTGTGGGGTAATTTTACTCATCCTAAAGGGTCTCTATGAGTCGGAATTGACTCAACGACACACAACATCAGTACTTGAGGATACATTTAAATTATCACCGACGAAATTGGAAATAAGATTGAATCTCAGGATAAAATAAAATCTACACTTATAGATCAGAATGAAGATACACAAAGATGTCTTAAGGAGAAAATGGGTCCTAGTTTTATAAGTGTAGACTTATTAACTGGTTAATTGTATTATTTCTGCTAAGACCATGCGTTAACACAAAGGAAAGTTGTTCAATGGTGAAAGCTGAGTAAGGAAAATCACAGGGCAAATACCAGCTTTTTCCGTGCAAGCACTGTCCAGAAGAAACAAAACTTTTGAGTATACTTTTACTATTTGCAAGACTGCCCAGGCTTTTTCATGTAGAACAGTAGTTTTCGAACTTTACTTGTTTGCAGTGGAACTCTTTTCCTCTAAAAGAAATTTTACACAGAACCCAAGCACGTAAAAAAAGCAATTAGAAACAAAAAAACAGTGAGCCTCCTCTGAGATACCTCCTTGGAATGCTAATAATCCAGGAGAGACTGAAAACTATTTATGCTATGAAATACTCCATTTTTCTGATTGCCGTTTCTCTGGTTCCATACTCACCAACCAACTTTCTGGGAAGGCTATGGCTTTTCATGTAAACTGCCTATTATAAGACAATTGGCTGGTCAGATGGAAAAAACTTTTCCAGTGCCGTAACGATTATGCTTCTCATCGTATGTTGATAAGTTGGCATTCTAGCATTATATATCAGACTCATAAACTTGATTAATGTTAGTCTACCCTTAAGAGGTGATTCCACTTGTGGGGAGCTAATAAAATAAGATTTGTATCTGAGAACCAGAACCTTGACTGTGATTAATTGACCAAGGAAGGAAAGACTTTTCAGTGTGGCCCTTCAGGTAGCTTGACATACAGTATCAATTTTAGGATTAATTTTTCTCATTTGTATTTCTATTAAATTTTTCTTTGTTTTTAAACAGAATGTATGAACACTAGACTTTTCTTGAATACTCAGGTTTGTCACTGTCCTGTATTGTAAGTAAGATGAGATTTGTTTAGGGATTATCAAGCTCTTGACGTCTATGTACTCTTCATAAAACGGCCCCAAGCTGACTTGAGTTATATAATTCTTTTCCCTTTCCTAGGCTGTTAGCTTAAAACACAAGTAACTAAATTTATAGAATTATACTTAAAACTACTCCGAATAAGGACATGAGGATTTCTACTGTATATCTTATGTATATGCTTTAGTGCAAACTTTGACCTCTATTTTGTCGGTTCGGAGGTTCTTTTTTTGGCTTTTTCTTAATTAACAGTTTCAGTTAGGTAAAGCTGTCTGCTACCTATATTTCCGATAGTATTTTACTTGCAGTACTGAAATGTATTATTCTAATAAAAAAATATACATCATCTCTTGATTTCCATGTTTCAGTATTTGCACTAGAAGCATGGTCTTGGTAGAAAAACGTTTACTTTTAAAAGTAAATTATCTTCTTGGATCAAGTCGACACATGAGATTATGTTGGCATCTCCTGTCTGGAGGGGAAATGAGAGGGCGGAGGGGGCCAGAAGCTACCCGAATGAACACAAGTCGAGAGAGTGGAGGGAAGTGCTGTGCTGTCTCATTAGAGGGAGAGCGATTAGGAGTGTATAGCAAGGTGTATGTAAATTTTTGTATGAGAGACTGACCTGATTTGTAAACTTTCACTTAAAGCACAATAAAAATGAATTAAAACAAAAATAAGTAAATTATAAGACTTAAAGTTCCTTGCTGGATATTTTTCTTTCACATTTTTCTCCACAAACTTAAAACTAGAAGCTTTACCCGATTAACTCTTTACCTGTTGCCATCGAGTCGATTCCTACTCACGACAACCCCATGTATGTCAGAGTAGAGCTGCACTCCTTAGGATTTTCAGTGGCTGTAATCTTACAGAAGGAGATCACTAGGCCTTGGTTCTGGGGCCACTGGGTGGATCCGAATCACCAACCATTTGGCTAGGAGCTGACAGTAAACTATGTGCTGCCCATTCCTTAGCTTTACTGCTTGTACTGTCCACTCATGGCTTTCCTTGTCCTGTCAGCATAAATAGCATACTGTCTTTTCTACCTGA